>NC_045543.1:0-102500 GCF_009769535.1 Thamnophis elegans | reverse complement strand
TGTATAAACTGTGACCCTCAATACAGACTCAGACATAGAAATGGAGCTGCAACAAGGTAAGTGAAGATCCTGAGACAAACATAAGATTCTCCTGTAAGGTTAAGAAAAGAATAACAGAATAACAGACTTGGAAGGGGCCTTGGAGGTCTTCTAGTCCCACCCCCTGCTTAGGCAGGAAACCCTTCACCACTTCACACAAATGGATATCCAACATCTTCTTAAAAACTTCCAGTGTTGGGGCATTCACAACTTCTGGAGGCAAGTTGTTCCACTGATTGATCGTTCTAACTGTTAGGACATTTCTCCTTAATTCTATGTTGCTTCTCTCCTTGATTAGTTTCCACCCATAGGTAATACCCAAAAGATTTCCTCTTTTTCCAGACAGAAGATGACCCCAATCTTTCCATGGAAACCATCTGAAGAGATGAGAGACACTAAAAAGAAAAAAGTTGCTGCAATCTTTGATTCAAGATACTGAATCTCTTCACAAGAATACATCGACACCCCCAGAGCTACCAAGAAAGTGACAAATGGGTTTTCACAATTCATTTGGATATAAAAAGGAACAGTGGATACTCTCATTGGTAAAGTTTACTCCACTGGCAAGAAGCTAAAGATGTATATGACTTGAATGAAAACCTTTACATAGACTGTATGGTGAAGCACATATCAATAAAATGCTTTGAAAGAGTTGCTGTTTGAAAAGAAAGATACGTTCATCACCTGGAGGTCAAAACAGCTCCATTATGCAGAGACATTAAGGCAGGCAGAGATATGCAAGAAGCAACAGGATTCAAATCACCTGGAAAAGAAAGAGTTGTGTGCAAGTTGGAAAAGAGGGTTTAAGGGCTGAAACAAACAGCCCACACTAGGAAAAGGAAAAAGGGAAATCGATGCTACTTAAAGAGTGATTCACATAAGACAAAATTGATGCCAGATGCAAGAACAAGAGATAGACTTAGATCCTGACTTATATTGATGATCTGTTTCTGTGTTGTAAGAGTGAAAAGGATAACCAAGAAACTGTAGATCATTTGAACAAAAACATAGAGATAAACCAGCAAGAAAAGCTCTATTTCCTTGGGCTTTAGACTGAAGGAGAGGAACATAGAAACAGAAAAGCAGAAGAGGCCCCCTGCCCCCCTGAGGGAGAAGGGCAGTTTAGAAACATGAAACATAAATAAATAAAAAATAACAGACTGGCTAGATTATCTTGGACTGACAGAAGCTAATGAAGCAGAGATGCCAATGAATATCGGTTTCTGATGAGGCAGGGAAAGCACACGGAGCTTCTACGAAATAAGAGTCAGTGCAGGATATTAATGAGTCATCTGCTTATGTCGTATATTCATCAGTACTAGGGATAACATGCACAAACACAAACAGTGAACACAACAACAAAGAATGATTGGATTACAGCCAGGGAGATCGGAAGGCAGATGAAGGGCACTTCAGATCTAGAGCTGACGTTGCTTGCAAACTGGTCCAAAACAGAGGCTCCTAAGTGGAGCATCCTTCAAAACGCAGCCTTCCAAAGGACCAGGAGAGTAGCATCTTCTGGCGGAATGGCAGGAGGCTGCCACAAGGCGGCCTTGCACCAGTGGGGGCCCCTCTGCCAGTGGCTGCAGAGAAACAGAAAGCCACCTTGGGTGTTGCTGGGCCTTGGAACCGGCTGAGGAGTCCTGAGAGCTGCAACAGCTTTTCCCACACCAGGAGTCTCTCAGCCCTGGGCTGGTTGGTTGGCTGGGCTGATAGCCGGCCCAAGGCCTACAGGAATGTGGTGGGGCAGGATGGAGGAGCAAGAGGCAGCAAAGCACCGCAGCAACCCTGCGGCCATAAGGGCAAAGGACTACAGGGCTTCTGTGGTGGTATAACTTCAAAACTGGCTGTAAATAGCTTTTGGCAGGTCCACTCAGAACAGCTGAGTGCCCAGTCATAAATCAAGGACTTTGGTAGGAAAAAAATGCAAAGAAGAGCAACTGACGTGATTAAAGGAGTCTAAAACATATGAAGGAGAGTCGCAGGGTTTCTGTTTGACCAATCTAGGGCAAAGAAGGGCGACAGGTGACAGGATGGCAGCATTCCAGGATTTGAGGGGCTGCCCCAAAGAGGAGGTGGGGTCAGTTTATTTAGCAAAGCCCTAGAGAGCAGAACAAGAAACCGTGGACGGAAACTAGTCAAGGAAAGAAGCACCCTGGAATTAAGGAGAAACTTCCTAACAGTGAGGACAGTCAACCAGTGGGACGGATTTCCTTCATATTTTGTGGCTGCTTCATCTCTGGAGGTTTTTAAGAAGAGGCTTGAGGCTTGTCTGAAATGGTTCTTCTCTTTGCCGAGGGGGGTGGGGGGTGGGCTGGACTAGACGGCCTCCAAGGTGCCCTCCAGCTCTGCTCTGATTCTGTTTCTGACTATCTGCATTGAAAGCAAAACCAAGAGTGATGTATGGAGACAGCCATAAAATCCTGTATTGCGACTTAGAGAAATCATACCACATATAAAGTATACTGATACCTATTAAATCCTCAGAGAGGGCATCGACTGAGGCGAGGCAGCGGTTTAAACCATCCGTTTATTTCCAACTGACGACGACTTCAGAACCAAGGCAAAAGGACAGTTTTCCCCACTTGACAGCTATTTATATGCATGCTGTCAAGCGGGGCAGCCAATCAACGGCCGCCTAATGTCCCGCCCTGCCCTGCGCCACTCCCACTTGGCTGGCGCGTGCGTGGCCGCGCCCTCGGGGCACAGACATAACAATACCAAATATCATTTTGTGCAAGAGGCGCCTTCTTGAGCTGAACAACTGTTCTACCAAAAAAATGGGAGCCTCCACTATTAATATACTCCAGTTAGGGCCACCATTGCAGGCTGAATAAAGGACCTACTTAAGAACCTTTCTGAAGCCATAAGAATCATGAACTGTTGCTAACAAGTCAACACTGGGATGCATCGGCTTTCTGCCCTTTAAAAAAGCCTGTGGCCCCTGGGGGCAACGGATGCCACGACAGCTGGCAGAAGGACTTTTTTTTCCTTTGCTTTGCGGCCTTGCCTAGATTCCTTTGCTTTTCTCTCCACAGCCAAGTCTCCTGTTGGCCATACCAATGTTCTCTGGTTGGCCTTCTCTCTCCCAGGCTCTCTCTTCCCCCCCCCCCCCATATACCTTCTGTGCAAGCACCGGTCTGTCGAGGGCTTCCCTCCAAGCATAATCCTCACTGTTTTATTTCTCTCTGCTGGTATCTTGCTGCTGTTTAAAGCTCCCTCCAAACAGAAAGATTAGCCTGACCTAACATTCCAGTTTTCCTCCAAGAATCTGGCTGCCAGGTAGCCTTTCCTTCCTTTTCTTTTCTCCAGGCTGTAATGGTGGCCCTAACTTGAGTATCTGAGGAGAGGATTGGCAACACGGTAACAGCACAGAAAGCAATAATCCTTTTCTCTGAATACCTCCTGCATAACTTCATTACTGTTCATTACTGTTATCTTCTTGTTTCTCCACTATTATGTTACGAGTTAACATGAGCCAGTAACATGAGCTTCAACCACAATAATACACAGGCAAACAATCGATACAAACTCAGGTAAACTGCTTCAAACTCCATTGCGGAAAATACGACTTCAACAGCGGAGTGGTCAACGCCTGGAATGCTATACCTGACTCCGTAGTTACAGCCTTAAATCCTCACAGCGTCAACCTTAAACTGCCTGGCGTGGACCCCATTCCTAAGAGGCCCACAAGGGTGCGTGCACAAGCACACCAGCTCGCCTACCGTCCCTGTCTTACTGCCCCATTTATTTGGATTCACTTCCTTTATCCATGTCTATGTTCAGACGTGTACCTGCTATCGTGTACATATTTGACAAACAAATAAATAAATAAAATAAATAAAGTTTGGTCTAGTGGTGAAGGTGCTGGCCTAGAAACCAGGAGACTGTTCAGTTCTAGCTTTCTCTTAGGGACGAAAGCCAGCTGCATAACCATGGACCACTAACACCCTCTCAGCCTAACCCAGCTCACAAGTTGTCGTTGTGGGGAACAACACAGGAGGGAGGAAGGGAGGAGCACTAGATATGTCCATTGCTTTCTCATAAGGTACTAAAGATGGGATAAAAACCTAATAAATAAAAATAAGTCTAAATAAATGTGATCTGATTTTTATTGTTGGAAATCTGATTATGAAAAATTAGTGATCATGGTTGGCTAAATTAGTACCATTATACTGGGAATTTCTTTGCGAGGAGAGGCAGAGTTAGGCCAGAAGAGTTCCAGCACATGAAATAGGTACCATGACTCAGACCCCTCTCTCAAACAGAGGTTTTGGTGACTCGGTCTTGAAAGCTCACAATATATGTAGACCTAAAAGTCCACAGGCTGAGGGTAAATAAAAGATAAGGTTCTACTAATAGATCCTCGGATAATCCAAAATAAGTCCCCACTTCTCATTTAGAAGCTTCAATATCAACAAGAGATCTCTCCTTCCCTAAATTAGGTTACTGGGGAGGAAGCAAACAAGGAATGGAGCTTTGTGCTCCTGGATATGTTCTCAGACTTGAGTTTCTGAATTCTGAAATGTTGTTGTTTCCTCACAAACCCCTTATTTTGCATCTGGTGCCTGTTCCCATTCTTGTAACTGAAGACTAAGCAATTACAGAGCAGCAAAGAATATGAACGAGAAGCATAATCTGTTTTCTTTCTTTTCTTTCAGGAATTGTCAATGGTGCCTCACAGAATACCTTACTCAGTGTATTGCTTGCTATGGGAAGATTTTATATCATAATATAAAGAACTATAAAAATGTTCAGGATGTAATGAAATACTTAAATGTGGACAACCAAACAGCACTATCTCATTTAGACTCTACCGGTTTTGTCAGGCGGTGTCTGAAAAGGAATTGTCATTCTTAGACAGATTATACATCAATTTGGAGGACAAAGCTACATAGATGGGTTATTACCATGTAGTTTATTAGGTGCAACCAACTGTACAAGCAGAAGGAACATCGTGATGAGAAGTCAGAAGTCTTGAGAAATTACTGTCATCGAGCCTGTAACTGAGGTCACGCCTAGAGAGAGTCTTGGATTAATGATCTGTCACTTTCTGTAAACACACATTCCAAACACTATGAACCTCCGCGGCTGCATGAAAATTACATTAAATAAGAAATGCATCCAATATTTGTTAGAATAATGGAAAGGGGTGAGAACAAGCTCTACAGTGGGGAAGCAGACCAGGGAACAGGAAACATGGAGAAACAGGAGGAAAATAAAAAGATTTTCAGTTACTGGTGGGTAATTTTGCTAAGAATGTGAGGGGATCTTATTGGGCCATTTGGAAGAGAAAGATGATGATGGAGGAGGAGGAGGAGGAGGAGGAGGAGGAGGAGGAGGAGGAGGAGGAATACTGATCCTGCCCACAGGGTCTCTCTCCACTGGGTTGGACTCTCCAGTGGAAAAGATGCAGTGGATGAGAGTGATTTCCACTCTTTCCCTGCTCCCTGCAACTTGGAGAGTGGGGGAAAATATTCTTCCCGCTGGATTTGCAATTTCATATATTGATGAATTCTCAGCAGAGAGCTACTAGAAAACCATGATCTTGTCATAATCTCAAATTGGCCCCTTCACATGTTTGACTTTTAAAAGAAAACAGTAACTATTCAAAATGTGAATTGACTATTAACATATTCCGGTAGAGAGAAGCTCCTTGAGGATGGGCTCCAGCACTAGTCTGAAAACTCAGAAGACTAAAAACTAAGCTTCTGGCCCCATTGACTGATCCCTATTGGATCCTGCAACATTATCCCAAGGCACGTATATTTGCCTTCATTCAGGTAAAATATTAACTCTTTGGTAATCTTAGTAACGGGACACAGTGGCTCAGTGGCTAAGACGCTGAGATTGTGGATCAGAAAAGTTACCGGTTCGAATCCCTAGTGCCATGTAACGGAGTGAGCTCCCGTTATTTGTCCCAGCTTTTGCCAACCTAGCAGTTCGAAAGCATGTAAAAAATGAAAGTAGAAAAATTGCAACCACCTTTGGTGGGAAGATAACAGCGTTCCGTGTGCCTTTGCCATTTATTCATGCTGGCCTCATGACCATGGAGATGTCTTTGGACAGCGCTGGCTCTTTGGCTTTGAAATGGAGATGAGCACTGCTCCCTAGAGTCGAGAACGACTAGCACATACATGCGAGGAGAACCTTTACCTTTAATCTTAGTAAAATAAAAACAGAGCTGTAACCAGAGAAGGGGCGGTTCTGGAGGGTTTCTTTCCTCCTCCCCACTGCCTTCCCCCACGCTTTTACAAGAAGGTCTGGTAGTTGCAAACTGTCTCTTAAAAACTTAGATATGCTGCTCCTACTTTTCTTGTTGTATTAGGCTTCATGGAACCTTCTGAGACAAGCTTTCTATCAGGTGCAAATGTAAAAGGTTCATACTTAGGTAGAGCTTATGGTCAACGTTATTACCATTTTGCAGGTAAAGAATAAAACTTGAAGGAATGTGTGGCTTATCCAAGGACCCCATTCCCCACAAATAATTCCAGCAGAAGCCTTTCGTATTCACTTTCTAAAGCATCCGGGTCTTTCTCCAACCAGGGAACCTTTCTGCTTGCATTTGAAACAGCATCAGAAAAATCTATCCCAATTACATTTTGCAAGTAGTGTTGAAATCCTCCCATTCTCATCTATTGAGAAGATGATCTTGCCATCTACGTTTGCCACCAGGTGCACTTTGACTGCTGAAAGTGCTGTACATTGTGAAGGAATATTTGTGAATAAGCAAAAGGTAACAAATCGATGCGGATTGATTTGTGCTAGAGCAATTAAAGACTGTAAATTGGTATGTCGATAATTTCTGAATGCTGCTGGCAGAATGCTTTATACTGTGAGCAGAATGACATCATGTGTGTGTGTGTGTGTGTGTGTGTGTGTGTGTGTGTGTGTGGTCACAGCTGCCGTCTTTCTATAAATCTTGTTGGGGTGTGTGGAATGCTGACTCTGTTTCAGTAAGTGGATTGATTGGCTGTGTGGTTGTATCATGATTGGTAGATTGGTGCTGGCTGTGTGTCCGTTGTTTTGTGTTGTAACGGCCTGGGTGGTGGGTGGGGCTCATTTGTTGACTAGGGCTGGTTTCCAGATGTCTGGTAGGCGGGAGGTATCATCACGCTTATTCATGTTGTGGGGGTGTTTCTCTATTTCGATAGCTTCCATAATTATTCCCTTGTTGAAGTGTTCAGTTTTGGAGATTAATTTGGTTCCTTCAAAATTAATTTCATGTCCTGTAGCTTTAAGGTGCTGGAAAAGGGAGGAATTTTTTTTCTTACTGCATTCTTGTATTCTTTGATGCGTGCATTTATTCTCCTGTTCGTTTGTCCTATGTATGTTGCAGGGCAGATTTTGCATGGTATTTCGTAGACTCCTTGGTTTTCTAGCTGGGTTTTGTCTTTGGGGTTTCTTAAGATGTTGGCTATTTTTTGGTTAATGTTGAAGGCTGTCTTGAGATTGTCTTTGTGGAGAATTTTGCTGATTTTATCTGTGGTGCTTTTGATGTAAGGGAGGAGGGCAATGCCGTTGTCCTATTCTGCGTCCCGGTTCTTGGGAGGAGTCTCCCTTTGGATTAGGTTGATAATTGTCTTTGGAATCCATTGGAGATTAATACATTTGTGAGAGTGTGTAATTCAGTTTTCAGGTGGTCTTTGTCAGCTAGGCATTTGGTTCTGGAGATGAGGGTCTTGGCTACAGAGTTGATCTGTGCAGGGTGGCGATGGGATTGTGCGTTTAAGTAGTGGTTGGTGTGTCCTAGGGAGCCATTGGGTTTTTTTGTAGATTAGGACATCCAGAAAGGGAAGTTGTTTGTTTGCGTCTATTTCCATAGTGAATTGTATTTTTGGGTGTAGGCTGTTGAGATGTGTGAGGAAGTTGTCCAGTTTTTCTTCCCGTGTGGCCAAATCACGAAAGTGTCATCAACATATCTAAGCCAGAGTTTGTGTTTGTGTTCAGATTTATCTAAGGAGTTAGTTTCAAAATGTTCCATGTATAGGTTTGCGATGACAGGTGAGTGGGGTGATTCCATGGGTGCTCCTTCTATCTGTTTTTTATCTTTGTCCATGATGGATGAAGTATGTGTGGGTTAGGCAGTGGTTGTTCAGGTCCAGGATGTGTTTAGGGGGGCTGTGTTTGTTCTGGATAGCTCTCAAGGCTTCTTTTATAGGCCCTTGGGTGAAGAGGGATATGACATCGAAGCTCCCGAGTAGGTCGCTGGGTTGTAGGTTTAGTTTCTTTATTGTTTCTACAAAGTGGAGTGAGTTTCGTACATGTGAGGTGATGGATTCTGCGTAGGGTTGGAGTTGTTTGGCAAGGAATTTGGCAAGGTTCTGTAGAGGTGAGCCTATGGAGCTGACTATGGGTATAAGTGGTGTTCCTTCTTTGTGTATCTTGGGGAGGCCATAGAGTTTGGGGCATCTGGAAGATTTCTCTCTGGGGATCATTCTTTGCTGGATCTCTTCACTGATGGGAGAGGCTTTTATTTTGGGTCTGGTGGCTTTTTTCCAGGTAATTGGTGGGGTCTGTGTTTAGAGGTTTGTAAGTGAGGTCTTGGAGTAGGTTGGATACTTTGGCTTGGTAGTCAGACGTATTCATCACCACTGTGGCGTTACCTTTGTCTGCTGGGAGAATAATTATGTTGTTGTCTTTCCTCAGGTTCTTCTTGTTCTTGTTGTTGTAAGTTGCTTCTGGGTGGATTGGTGGAGCAGAGGACGTTGCTGACTGCAAGTCTGATTTTATTGGCGTCATCTGGGTTGATTTTGGTGAGTGTAGCTTCAACTCCGTATATTATGTCTTCAGTGGGGATGCGTTTAGGGGCGACTGCAAAGTTGAATCCTCTAGAAAAGACATTGGTTTCAGCTGTGGTGAGGGTTCTGTCTGATATGTTGTGTACTGTTTGTTTCATGCTGTGGAGGGGGTTTGGGCTTCTGCTGTTTTTCTAGTCTGTGGAGTTTGTTAGTGTGTGTGTGTGTCTGTCTTGTAGGAGATTTCTGTTTCTGCAGAGGGCTAGTTGTTTGTCCCAAAGTGCTGGGTGGATTTTGTTGCTGAGTTTAAGGTGAAGAGTGAGTAGGTCCCGGTTGGTTTGGTCTAGTAGGAATCTTTTCCTGTGGAGTTCGTTTCTGATTAGTGCTAATTCAGTTCTTTTCAGGATCCTTTCGGTGGCTGAGGTTTTAGAATGGAATTTTAGTTGGAAGCATGTGGGGATCAGGCTTTTGTCTCGGCAGTTGCACAGGAATGTGAGGTCACATAAGATGGTGGTTCTTCGGACTTAAACTTTCTCGTAGGTCCTGGTGAGCAGGAAGGTTTCCTCCCCATAGAGGTAAGATATTTGTTTTTATAGATTTTCACAGGTGTAGGTATGGTGGTCTTGTTGTATTTGGGTCTTTTCCTGTGTAAGATTGAGATTGTCTTGGCAACGTTTTGGCGAGGTCTCACTCGCCATCCTCAGGCTGGTGTTTTTGGCTTAAGGTGCAGTCAGAGCTGATGTCTTTCTATAAATCTTGGTGGGTGGGTGTGGACGGCTGGCTTTGTTTCAATAAGTGGATTGATTGGCTGTGTGGTTGTATCATGATTGGTAGATTGGTGCTGATTGGTGCTGGCTGTGTGTCCGTTGTTGTTTTGTGTTGTAACAGCCTGGGTGGTATGTGGGGCTCGTTTATTGCCCAGGGCTGGTTTCCAGATGTCTGGTTGGCAGGAGGTATCGTCCCATTTATTCATGTTATGGGGGTGTTTCTCTATTTCGATAACTTCCATAATTATTCTTTTGTTGAAGTGTTCAATTTTGGAGATTAATTTGGTTCCTTCAAAATTAATTTCTACAGGAAATTTCTACTGAAAATTAATTTTTACAGCTACAGGACATGAAATTACAGGACACACAACAAGACCAGCATATATATTATATATTTTCTCAGTTTGAAAGGGGCAGACAAGTAAAATCAGTATGTGCCTTCTAAACACTGCATCTGAAAAGGGCAACGCAAACAAGTGGCTAAGTGAATAGTGTCCATACTGAGTTTTCTGAATGCCAGTCATTCTTCATTTAGCAGACGGGGGTTTGGGCATCGGTTGCAGCAAATATTCTTTGCTGCACTGGAATGTGCTCAGAATGTTCTCAGAGAGTGCAGCTTAAATGCACTTTTTTTTCTCTTTAGGGAAAAAAAGGAGCAGAAAGCGATTGTTTGGACTTCAGGTAAATGGATTTCTTCTTTTTCCTCTCCCATTTTATACAGTTTAGATGCCATGATCAAATTTGATTTTGATGGCTCTCATTGTGTGTCTGAGCCACATTCTGGGAAAACATTCTTTTAAAAAAAAAACCTGCAAGTCCAATTATTCAATGAATAGGTATGGTAGGAAGGAAAGCATAAGACATTTTAAAAATGAAGCAATATTGAACGGTGTGGAAAACTGCTTGGAAGATAAGATGAACTAGCCAGATCAGCCAAACGTGGTACTATGTGTTATTTATAAATGACAATATCCCACATTCATGAAAAACCAGCATCTTCATTATATGAAAACATAATCACTTTCACTACTCAATATACTCCTGCTCTTGTATATTTTTGACATTCTAACAGACCCAACTCCACCTTGTGGCCTATCTCTGTAAAAAGCATGAGTCTAACAGAACTAAGATTAAACATTTATTCCACTTCTGAAGGCCGTCAAAGAGTTAGGTGCAAGATTAAAGCTTTAATACAAGCCTTGGTAAGCTTGGGACCCTTTGACTCATGGTGTGAGTTTGGATGTTGGTTTATTATTAATATCTATCATCCCTGTGGATTTTGACCAAAAGAATATTTGGAAGAATCAAGATTCCAGCCACAGCAACTTCATGTCCCTTTTAATAATTTTCTAAATGGATAATTCCTCTGGGCGGATGAGATGTCAGATTGGAGTTATGCAGGAGTTGTGTGTGACAAGCAGAAATTTGTCATTTTGTTCTGACAGAAACTAGTAGAAAAGCTACAGGGTATTGAGGTATTCTGGTTGAATGACAATGATTAAAAAAATATTGTTTTGTTTCTGGCAACAGAAAAAATGAAAAAGAAATTGGGAGGCTGTTGTTTCATCAGCGGATGTTATTCTGCTTTCCTTTATTCATGTTTTATGTACATATACTACCAACTACTGAAACATCTTGCTGGCTTACAATTAAACTTGGATTCACAGTCAATTAAATCTACAAGTGATTGATAATATGTTATATAGGTCTTTAAAAAACACAAAAAGATGCAAGGCCTCTAAATTCTGCAAGAGAATTGGCATGATGGCAAAGAAGGCTCAACTTCCAAGTCAGTCCCAGCGAGCTTGTAGCAACTGTGGGTGAACCTATTCAGGTAAATTAAAAAAACATGGAGGTTGTTGTAGAGAGCAGAGGGAATTACCTTGAAGGACAGGAGGAAGAGCCTCTATCAAGGACTTTAGTATGGGTCAAGAACGTAACTTGAGGAAATGCCTCCTCAAGTCGCATAAAGATAAAGTGAAGGGTGGGTAAGCACATTCAGGCTTGCAAGGTTCTGCTACTATATGTAGGTCCATTTCAGGCATTTTTCAGGGTAGATTTAATACTAAAATACTCCTGCCTCAGTGTGGCAATTTGCACCTTCCAATTGTGCATCTCTTTTGGGGGCGGGGGAGATTATAATTAGAGGCAGTTGTACCACTTCTGCAGAATTATGTCCCTTGCACCTTGTTTACAATAGAAAAAAATCTTATCAAGAGTACAAAATTAATTTAGTATATGGCACATAAAAATAGGCAAGTACATCCTAAAACATTTAACAGACAACCCATCTAAGAAAACACTGGTGTATCTGAAGTATCTTTATAATCTTATTCAACCTAATTTATGTAATTGTTCATGCCTTGTATTTGAAGTACATTAATAAGCAGGTGCAGATAACTCATGTTTACACCTAAAATGTACAATATTTTATGTCCAACATATTTATGTTACACAAATAAAAATCCTCAACTCTGTGTAGAGTCTTCTTAAACATATGTTTGTGTAGGTTTGCCAATCTGAGGATAAAATGAGGAATTTATTAATACATTCCTCTTTCGATTTCTGAATGGAGGTTCAAATCCCACTTCAAATCTCCCAGTTTGCAGATAAATATTGCACAGAGAAATATGGAGAAATCTCAAAAGAGACTAAAGCATTGCTTTTTTCCCCATCTAGTCATCTAAACCCAGAATCAAACATGATGCTTTTGAAATAAGAAAAAGAAAAGAAGCTATTAACACTGGAGAGAGGAAATCGCTTTAAAAACAATCCTCAAAATATACCAGTCTCCTGCTTAGTGAAGAAGACTCGTGAAAGGAATATGTGTAGGCAGGCTATAAAATGCAACGTAAAAGAAATTTGGCCCAAGGTGTCAGGTGATCTTCTTGAATATTGCGGGAAATGCTCCTGGGATCTGCAGATAGAAAAGAAGGAACAGAAATAAATGAATTACTGCCTTCTCATCTTCTCTCTTTAAATTTTTTCACTGGATCTCATTAAACTTTGCAAACGGAGGGAGCTTTCTTGTTTGCACAGGAGTAAATCTGGGTCTGATCCATCCACCTGAGAATGAGTATATGCGGTAGATGAGAATTTGCTCTATTTTCCTTTTAAAAGAACATTCTGTCTAAAATAACTAAGGACAGTAAGGATTCTGTTAAGTCAAAATGAAACCTCTTTGCCCAGGAACAATTACAAGTAGTGGGGAAAATGGCTTATCCCATAGAAGTTCAGTTCTGCAAGTTGCAAACCAGATCTAGTTTTGAAATTTGATATGTTGACGCTCACTCAAGCAGAAGACAGTCAATTTGACTGTTTGAAGGGGACACTGATTCACAATGACAGAGGTGACTCCTGTGGGATAGAAGCCTCCAAACCTGAAAGTATCCCTGTAGGTAGGAAGAGGCTGGTAGTGACCAGTAGTCAACTTTTCTCTTTATAATTAAATAAAGAAATCCTTCGCAACTAGATTGTTTTCTGGGTAAGAAATGGCGAACTGAAGATAGCTCCATTAAAGTGCTGGTGAATAGACTGGCTCTTCGTAATTCCTCTCTGGACAAAGAGAAGACTTGAGATTATTCACAAGTGCTCCTTACAGTTGCTCCTCATGACAAGACCACAAGACAGGGGTCTCTGACAAGATTAGCACTCTGGGAATAGCTATCTTGCTCAGCCCATGAGAAATAAACGCTGGAAGAACATAGCTTTAAGGCGGCGTCTCTCGCTTAACAGTGAAGCTTGTGTGAAACTACAGAGTGAAAAAAGCATCTTTAAAGCAAAAGAATGAGTTCAATACAAAGGCAACAGTTACGTGGGAAGGTTATTATTATCACAAACGCAGCAGGATTGTAAATAGGGTGCAAACCCAGCAGAGTGGAAAATAAGTAGTGGGGTTAAAATTGTACCTTTGGCCATGCGATTCCATGCTTCTTTGTTATCTTGAGTGCCTTCAATCATCTTTTGAATGGAATGCATTATTATCATAAATGTAGATGGCATAAAAAATTAGCCAAACATATAAATAGAAGCACAAGGATGGTTTCAAGCACTGAAGGAGCTAGCAGGTCAATACTATTTATAGAGATAGGCTGTGGGAACATTGTTGTTGGTTTCAATTAAAAGTAGAATTAACCCTATCCGTGTGGGAAAATACTACCACTCCTTTAATGGAACAGTGCTGTCTATTACCAAAAGAAGCAAACATGTTTGTTTTTTTTCAGTTCGCCAATATATTGTAATATTCATTTTAGAAGAGCTTTCTAACTTAGCAAGGACTGAGCACATCTATCACTAAAAATGAGGTATATGCAGATTATATTATGCCTTTAAGAAGAGGAGGAAGCCTATCAGTGTTCTGTCAGGTTGCCCTGTTGTGAGTAAGGCCCATCAATTATTTCTGGAGAGTAGGGACTTGCCTCTAGTTAATGGGAAATGTAGTCCCACCTCTGTTTTCCTGTTCCATCTTAGAAGTTGTGTATCCTGGTTTGTACTGCCTGAAGCGTTGCTTGCTGCATTTTACTTCCTTCTGCATCTTCAGTGTTACTTTTCAGAGAGAGAAATATGCCCTCATCTAAGTCAACTGTCATGGCACTGCAGCTTTCTGACTTCTGCCGGGACTGCAGAGGAACGGCTACTGTTCCCAAAAGTGTGCAAAGTGGGCATGATGGCATAATCACCTGCCTGCGGTACACAATGTTACCAGCTTAAAACCCTTTACAAACATATTTTTTTTGTTGTTGCTGTTACTATCACTATAAAATAAGCTATTTACTTTTTCATTGGTGTACCAGTGAATCATGTCATCATTCTGCCCTTCAGTTGAAATGCAAAGGTTTCATCTTAGCTTTTAAGCAGCCACTAATTGGAGCTGCAGTAAAACCCTTTCATCACAAATGACTTGTGAAAAAAAAAGAAAGAAAGAAAAATAAATGGCTCATGTAAAAAAAATGTAATTAAAAATATTGTGTTGGGTTTTGAACCGATGAAACGTAGTACATCAGTCAAATGTTATGGCTACCACACTACTGTAACTAAAGCTACTGCACAATTTTATTAAACCAGACCTGAAAAAAATGCGAGAAGGGAATTTATATTTCAAAGCTGGCTGTTGTCTGTAAATATATGTGCATTTTGATGCTCTAACTTTAACGTTCTAACTTCGTATATACATTTGATGTAACCTTGCATACAGAGAAACAAGCATAGAAAGATGTCTATGCAGCATGGCTCATCCAGAGAAAGGTGATCGGGCATCAGTACCTTCCTGGCTCTGAAGGTGGGAGGGTGCAGCAGCAGGGAAGTTGTCCATTAGGGAGACAGACCAGCTGAGCAGCAACATCTCTGGACTGAACCCCTAGAAAAAGAGAGCAGTTTAAGAGTACAATGTGGACACGCCCTTAGAATCTATGTCTGCTTAGGATTTAAGGATGGTCGCAATGCCTCGAATTCCATCAAAGCAATGGTGAATGAAATATAATAGGAAAAAATGTATTGAATCAATTAACAGTGCATCTTTTCTTCAAGTGGGGGTTTTGTTAAGATGCTTTGGCTGGAGGTGCCAGGAATTCAACATGAGACTTGGAGAGACAAACCTCCTAGACTGAGTTGCTGAAGAACAGCCCGTGTCTTCTCATTTTCCTCCTTGGGCCCCACCAAGAAGGCTATTTCTAACAAAGATTTCCCTGATAGAGTTTAATCTAGTGTTTATCAGTCTGGGGAGTTTTCGGAATTGAAGTCCATACATCTTAAAGTTGCTGAGGTTGAGAAATGCTGGTTAACCTTATCAATCTGATCTTAGCAAATATCAACTAAGGCTAATGAACAAAGCTAATAAAATAGAAGCAACTGATTCAAGCAGAACAGCTTAAAGAAAATGGCAACGTCTACCACCCACCATCTTCCTTTTTGAAGCTGTCCTTTAAAATTAATTCTCAAATGTTTCATGATCATTCAACTTAGCTGAGATCCTAAAATGATCTATGGGGGAGTTGGGAATTGACTTTTAAGAACTAATAACAAGGTTTTTGATTCTTTGTATCCCACATGCAGTTCATTTTAAGGTATTTGTCAACTCCCACTAGAATAATGTTGTTCCATAAATGGGATTTTAATTCTATTTACTCCCTATTTATATTATTTAATATTTTAAAGAACATCCTATTCCTCTTGCCATTCCACCCTCACACCCCAGAGTGGTATGTAGGAAGCAGAGAACGAATCCAGAAAAACAGAATAATTGTGTTTCTCAGCTTACAACATACATGGAGCAATTTATTTTATCCAGCTAGAAAGAAGAAAACAAAAATTATTCTGAAAATTAAAGTCCCAACAATCTACTTCAAAATTTTATTCTGTATGAACAGATAAGTATTGTTTATAATGTTTTAAGCTTCACGGCAAAGAGAGTCAAAAGAACTGACAAAATAAACTGGACAAATTTAATAGCTTATTGCTTATTATGCTACATGTACAAATATAATTGGAGGTTGAGGTCCATAAAAAATCATGCAAGAAATATTGAGGGGAGAGGGAATAACCCCTATTCTTTGGGTTCTCCAAGGACTAAAACTGCTATATCCTGATTTCTAATAATCATTTTAAATGGAAATGAATTGGTTAATAAAATGAAAATATTTTATCTCTTTTTCAGCCTTTTTCCCCAGGTGGGATTATATAGCAGTACCACTTAATTGGGTTTCCTACAATAACAACCCTGAAGCGGGGGGGAGGGGGGGTAAGAAAGAATGACTGCCCCTAACACCTTGAATAAATCTCTACAGCTGAAGCCTCAATCCGTTTAGTTGCTATTCAAAATACGTACTGATTCTTCCGGTGGAAGAGAGGGAGGGGTCACGTGTGACTCCATCTCCAACCCCTCCAGCGGGAGCTCATCCCCTTTCAAAAGAAGAGGATGAGCAACTCTCTTCGGATGCTCCGCCTCCCGGCGGGAGTCCAAGCCTCCCTGAAGTGGTGGCTCTCTCCTGCCCTTCAATGGGGCTACTCCTTTTGGGAGCTGGACAGAGTGACTGTGACCACGGACACAAGCCTGTTTGGTTGGGGGGCTCTGATGGACTCCAGGCTAGCGCAGGGACGGTGGACTGCCTCAGACCTCCGACACAACATAAATTGGTTGGAACTGAAGGCAGCGCGCCTGGCCCTACAACACTTCCGGACGTCTGTAGAGGGCCATCACAAGCTTCTCCTGATGGACAACATGGCCACGAAGGCCCACATAAATCATCAGGGAGGGACTCACTCTCGGGCTCTCTGGCTGGAGGCCCTAAGGATCGGTGCCTGGGTGGAACGGCACCTGTCATCCCTGGTGTTGGAACACATCTTTGGCCTGTTCAACCAACAGGAGGACTGGCTGAGTCAGGCGACCCTGGACAACGGCGAGTGGCAGGTCCACCCGAACATGTTTTGGGAGATCTGTTGGAGGTTTGGCACCCCTCTGGTGGACCTTTTCACCACGCCGGCAAATTTGCACTTGCCGAGATTCTTCACCCGATTCCAGAGCCAGTCTGTGGAGGGCACAGATGCCCTGCGAAGCAGGTGGCCTCCGGGCCTTCTCTATCCCTTCCCTCCTATTCCTCTCATCCCTGGGACCCTCAGGAAGGTGGTAGCGGAGAGGGCCCTAGTGATTGTCGTAGCTCCTTATTGGCCCAGGAGGCCCTGGTTCACAGATCTAGTCCAGCTGTCAGTGGCCCCTCCATGGAGGATTCCGCGGGAGGAGATTGTCTTGCGCCAAGGGGTCTTGATCCACCCGGAGCCCCAGTGGCTCCAGCTGACCACCTGGCTCTTGAACGGTGACTCCTAAGGAAGGCTAACCTGTTCTCTGGGGTTATACACACCATCGAGGCTTCTAGGCGCCTGTCGATGACCCAAATTTACAATTCCACCTAGGCTGCCTTCGTCAGGTGGTGTTCCTAACTAGACATTGACCCAGCTAGGGCTACAATTCCTAATGTCCTGGACTTTCTGCAGAAAGGCCTGGATGAGGGTCTGTCACACAACATCCTACGTCTACAGGTGGCGGCTCTGTCTTTGGTCTTGGGGGGTGTGAGGACTTCTTCCCTCTCTCACATTCCTCTAGTCAAGCGTTTCCTTAAGGGGGCGGCCAATCTCAAGCTGCCTCCTATCCACAGGTTCCCTACCTGGGATTTGCCCCTGGTTCTCTGGGCTTTGACGCCCCCCCCCCATTAGAGCCACTCCGGTCTGTTCATCTGAGATTCCTGTCCCTTAAGATAGCTTTTCTGGTGGCGATTACCTCGGCCCGGTGTATCTCGGAGCTGGGCACCAAAGATGACCTTTGCCATTTTTACCAGGATAGGGTGGTTCTTCACCTTGACCCTACCTTTCTCCCAAACGTGAACCCCCCTTTTCATAGGGTGCAGGAAATCATCTTGCCCGACTTTTGTCCGGGCCCTTCTAGTGATAGGGAGACTTTGGCACCGTTTGGATGTTCGGCGCACCTTGCACATTTATATCAGGCGGACTGCGGGGATCCGCCGGTCGGAGGCTTTATTTGTCTCTTTCCAGCCTGGGATGTTGGGAGCCAGGGTGTCCTCGGCTACTATAGGCCGTTGGCTGCGACAGACCATCATGGGGGCCTATGAGGCGGAGGGGTGCCCTGTTGCATCGGGGATAATGGCCCATTGCACTAGGAGTGCTGCGACCACGGCGGTGTGGGCCACTAGGGCTCCATTTGAGGACATTTGTCGGGCCGCTATTTGGGCTTCCCCGTCCCCTTTCATCCGGCACTATCGCCTGGACACGTTCGCCTCGGCGGATGCTTCCTTTGATCATAGGGTCCTGCAGAGGTTGGCAGCTGATCCTCCCCTTGGGCCATAGTTGTTTTCCCTCCCTGGGACTAAGCTTGGGTATGTCCCACACGTGACCCCCCCTCCCTCTCTTCCACTGGAAAAAGAACGTTGGTCTTACCTGAACGTGTCTTTTCAGTGGAAGAGAGGGTAACGACCCGACCTTGTTAGGCTGTTGGGGCCAAGGGGAGGACCGGGTGGTTCCCGGGAGTTTGTTGTTGTATTTGTTTCAGAACCGTTGTTCGCCATCGAGGAAACTGGGCAAGAATGGAAGGAAGGAGGATTTAAGAAGTTTTCTCTCAGTCTTTGGACCAATCAGGCTTTGAGAATACCCACACGTGACCCCTCCCTCTCTTCCCCTGAAAAGACACGTTCAGGTAAGACCAACGTTCTTTCTGCTTTGTTTTTTTTTTTTTCAATTATCTCAGGCATAAACAAATAACTAACCAACATATCTGGAACCTATAAGGCTCTTTTTACTACAAATCATGCAAGAGCAGTTGTAGTTTTTCCTACATGCCATTTGCTAAGCCTTTCCCATCTATACCTCCTCCTCTTCCTTTATAAGTACAGACAGACAGACAGATGATTGTTGAGCATGTTAATATATATCTTTGTTATTTTGTATAATGTTAATATATAATATTATATATTACTGTGTGTATATGCATTGTATATAGCAATAGCAATAGCAGTTAGACTTATATACCACTTCACAGGGCTTTCAGCCCTCTCTAAGTGGTTTACAGAGTCAGCATATTGCCCCCAACAACAATCCGGGTCCTCATTTCACCCACCTCGGAAGGATGGAAGGCTGAGTCAACCCTGAGCCAGTGAGATTAGAACTGCTGAACTGCAGATAGCAGTCAGCTGAAGTGGCCTGCAGTACTGCACCCTAATCACTGCGCCACCTTGGCTCTTTCTTATATGTGTGTGTGTGTGTGTGTGTGTATGTGTGTGTGTACAACCATAATAACATTATGAATATGAATCCTTTACAACCATGATAACTGTCAGCCTCTGCTTTGCTGTTGCTTCGGCTGCCATGAAACGGGGAGGGAGGGCATGGTAATTGGGAGGGGTTACTCATTGTGCTGGAGGAAGGTTCTGGAGTTCACCGGCTGTTCGGACTACGCATGCGTGGGAGTTTCCCGCCAGGACTAGCGGCACCGACATTCCGTCTTTGTGATGCCTTTTGAAGTTATCTCACACCTGACACTTGGGAGAATTATGACTGGACTGGGACTGTGATGCCAAGGGGAGGGGAATGGGCTATTCTATATATCAATCGCTTTCGCGCCTAAATAGTTAGACTTCGCTTTGCTACGCTTCTGTTCATTTATAATTAGTAAAAGTACACTTGATTTCCACACATGGAGTCTCGTGGTCTTTCTTTCCTAATTATTTAATGGAGAGGTGCTGACAATAACATTATAACATTTTAAAATAACATGATATACATCAGGTTATTACACAGTAACTACCAAATGTAAATAGGACAACTCAAGCAATACAATTATCAACCAGAATTTTTTTTTTTTTTTTTTTTAATATAAAGATTTTATTGGTAAAAAGAAAATACAACATCCATAACTTGTAACAAACAATACAACTACATTTCGCGATATTCCCATACTATCAAATCATTATAAACATCAAAGGTTAGGTATCTTTCCCTCCCTCTTTTCTTCCCTCCCCCCCTTACTTCCTTCTCCCCTGCCTTCCCTCCTTTCTTTTCTCCTTTCCTCCTTTCCTTCCCCGTCCTTTCTCTCCCTCGGTCCCCCCCTCCTTCTCACATACCTTTCCTCCTTCCCTGCCTCTTTCCCTCCTCCTTCCTTTTAATCTCCCTCCTTTCCTCCCTCCTTCCCTCCTTCCTTTCAACTCTCCTTCTCTCTTTCTTTCCCTCCCTCTTTCCCTCTTTACTACCCTCTTCTCTTCCCTCCCTCCTTCCTTCCCCAGTTTTTCCTCTTTCTCCTCTTCTTCTTTCTTCCCACCTTCTTTCCCTTCTCTTCTTTCTCTTCCTCCTCTTTATCCTTCCCCCCTTCTTCTGCCTTTCCTATTCCTCTCCTTTCTCCTCTCCATCCTGACTTCCCTACTGCCCTCCCTCCCTCCCTTCTAACCTTTATTACATTTGCATGTTTTCCTCTGCTGAGGACAACCTGGTTTTCTTTCCCTTTCCTTGCTTGAAGAGGCAAGGATTATAAGTCCTCTCGCCTCATCTAAAATGAAGTTTGATCGCTAATTTTATGCAGGTAATTATAGCGGATTTCCTATCAGCTTTTTAAAGTTTTCCCAACATTGTAGCGTAACAAAATTGCTCGACGGTGGGTTCTCGCCCCTGATACATTTCTCCTTTCGTTTATCTCTCAGTTGTTGTATATTGTTCATTTGAGTTATTAGTTTAATCGTATTAGGTTAGTCAGCTATCTCTTTTTATGTCTAGGTCTTTACTGACTCATCAAGCCATTTGTATAGCTTCTCCCAGACTGTATAAAAGTCTGTGTCTTCTTTGTCATTAATTCGCATCGTCAGTCTATTCATTTCTGCTAGTTCTAAAATTTTATTCATCACCATAGTGTTGGTGGGGGCATTTTCACTCTTCCAGCACTGTGCGTAAACAATCCTTGACGCTGTCAGAATATGGACTAGGAGGTATTGGTCAGATTTGCAAATTTTTTGATCTATTATTCCTAATAAGAAAGTTTCCGGCTTAAGGCATAGTTTAATTGACAGGATTCCATTCAGCCATCCTAGTATTTGCTTCCAATATGCTTTGGCTACCGGACACGTCCACCACATATGGTAGTACGTGCCCAGCACCGTTTTACATTTCCAGCATATGGCCGAAACTTTTGAAGACATTTTCGCCAGTCTTGTCGGTGGAAGATGCCAGCGGTAGAACATTTTATATATATTTTCTTTATAGGCCGTCGACTTTGTCAATTTTAGGTTCCATTCCCAGACTCTTTCCCAGTCGTCTAGGTCTATTGTGTGGCCAATGTTTTGGGCCCAGGTTACCATGACTTCTTTTACCCTTTCTGCTTCCGTTTTTCGAATCAGTAAGCAGTTGTATATTTTTGAAATTAATTTCTCATCTGGTCCAATTAAAATTTTATCTAATTCCTGGTTCTTGTTCTGGAAGCCAAGTTGTGCTAGATCGAATTTGTGTTTGTTTTGAATTTGGAGATATGGCCACCAATCAATGTTTATTCCCTTATCAGCCAAATTTTCCCTGGGGTTTAGTTTGTTTTGGTCGTCTAGCAGCTGTTGGTAGGTAACAATTTTATCCAAGTTTACCAAATTCGGGTATATCAGGGCTTCCGTCGGAGATATCCATTTAGGTAGTTGCGTGTAGTATCTCCTTCTAATTTCGAGCCAGTCCTTAATCAATACCCCCCTTAAATGGTGACTACTAAAATAATTGTGGATTTTATTTCCCTCGCACCATAGGTAGTTATGCCACCCGTATTGCAGGTCATGGCCCTCTATTGTTAAGATTCTTTTATTAGCTAACATTACCCATTCTTTTATCCACATAGTTGTTGCTGCTTGATGATATGTTTTCCATTCCGGTAATCCCATTCCCCCTTGAGTTCTTTTATCCTGCAGGTGCATATATTTTATTCTGGGCTTTTTACCATTCCATATAAAGTTTTGAATCATTTTGTCCAAATCATTATAAAATTTTTCCCCTAGCTTGACCGGTGCCGTTTGAAATAGGTAGAGGATTTTTGGCAGAACATTCATTTTAATTACTGCGACTCTTCCCATCAGTGATAGTTGTAGTTTTGACCAGTTTTTTAAGTCCTTTTGGGTATTCTGTAACAACTTATCATAGTTGTCTTCTTTTATGGAAGAGCATTTCGCAGACAGCCAGATCCCTAAATACTTAATTTTTTTAGTTACCTTTAATTCCATTGTTTCCTCTAGTTCTCCAATCTGGTTTTTGGGGAAGTTTTTTATAATCATTTTTGTTTTTTCCTTGTTTATTTTTAAACCGGCCACACACCCAAAGTTCTCAATGTCCTTCATCAAATTCGGTCCTGAAAGTAAGGGGTCTTCTATGATAAAGACCATGTCATCCGCGAAGGCCTGTACTTTATATTGTTATATCCATAATCATTTCTGCCTGTCTAACCTAAACAATTAACTTAACAGATCATAAAAAGTTTAAATATCATAATCTTCTATTATTGAAAATCCACACTCTGAGTGTGGAGATTTGGTCATTTACTTTTGAGAACTAGTTTGGTGTAGTGGATAAGATATCAGGCTAGAAACAGGAGATAGTGAGTTCTAGCGCCACCGTAGGCTCAAAGCCAACTGGGTGACCTTGGGCCAGTCTCTTTCTCTCAGCCCTGGAAAGGAGGCAATGGCCAACCACTCCTGAGACACCTTCCCAAGACAATTGCAGGGACTTCTCCAGGCAGCTTATAGGCATCTGACATGATTGAACAGACAAAAAGAAAATTACTTTTGGTACAGAATATACCGTCTGCTTTTTCTTCTAAGTTTTGTCCTCATTCTACAAGGTTTTGTATGTCTTCTACATCCCTTCTGATGGGATGGGAAATGTCTTATTGTTTTATATCCTGTATGACGATTTCATTTAAACTGACCACCAGGAAGGCAGGAGATGACTAGTTTTGTTCTATTTGAAACTCATCAGCTATACATACTTCCCTAATATTTAAAGGATAATAGCTTGTTGGGAAGCAAACTAACCTTTTAAAAATTAGTTGTTTTCTACCATAAATTCCAAATTTACAAGATTGCCATCAAATATATATATAAAAAGAATGCAACTTCGTGGTTGTAATTACAACAATGTTTAGGGAATGATTTTTTAGGGATTCTCTAAGGAATTGTTAGAGAATGAATCTTGCGCCAATTCAGAATATAATAAATTTGACATTTTTCTTTCCGCAATACTCCTACTGTTACGTGACATTCTATTTACATGCTGCATTTATATACTCCTACTGCCTTTTATTTGTTTACTTTTTGAATTGTATTTCCACATCACACATAAATAATCACCAATAATTGATTTTAATTTTGGGTGGCAAGTTTTCATGTATAAAGTTTTATTTATTTCCAAAGCTAAAATACATAATCAAGAAAACAAAAAAAGAAAAAAGAAAAAAGTGCATAAAACAAAATATCAAGCTTACATATAAAATGCCACCCACCCCCCAAGTCTGGCTGAACACTGATGCATATATTTCAACGAGGAGAATTATCCCCCCCCCCGCCTTGCAAAACAGGTCCATTATCTATAAAGTTCTACATTTATACTTGCTAAACTGCTATATAACGTTGAAAAAGTATCACAATTATAGATATCTATTATTAACCAACTAATCAGACCTACCATGTATCTACTATTTAAATAATAATATTTAAGAGCAGTGGTGGGATTCAAAATTTTTTACTACTGGTTCTGTGGGCATGGCTTGGTGGGGGTGACAGGGGAAGGATACTGTAAAATCTCCATTCCCTCCTCACTTCTGCGGAAGGATACTGTGAAATCCCCATTTCCTCCCTATCAGCTGGAACTCGGGAGGCAGAGAATAGACGGGGCGGGGCCAGTCAGAGGGGGTATTTACTGGTTCTCTGCTCAAAATTTACACTGCTGGTTCTCTAAAACTGATCACAACCTGCTGAATCCCACCTCTGATTAAGAGGCCTGGCCAACCACAAAGCTAAACCTCAACTCCTCTGTTAACAATCTATGGTTGTATTTAACTTGCAGAAAGGCAGAAGTGGGTTCTGCTCTCTCATAAACCCACTACAACAGTCCTCTCCATCCAGGATCAAATACGATCAAATGATTCTTGACAATAAAAACAGTTCCCAGGTTATCATCTTTGCTTGTCTTTAAAATTATGAGTGGAATTTTTTTCAAACAACTGTTTCTCACTCTCCTAAAAAACATCTCCATTGAGAATATCTCCATAATACTCAACAAATCTTCTCACAAATTGGGACCCAATGTGTCCTGGCAGCCATTGTCTACTTGCACATGATGTCTTCATTCTGCAAACTCAAAATGGTAAGTTTTTCAAATCCAGTCAGATCTCTTCCTACTTCGGTTTGCTTCTGTAATTCTTTTTGGACTACTGTATGTGATAGTAGATATTGAAACCAAGGGGTGATACTAATTATATACTAGCAATAGCATTCAAAAATAGTATTTTGTGGTAAAGATGGATCATGTTTACATTTGGGCATTATTGTGTAGAATAAGGGAAGAAGTATATAAATAGTTCCTCAATGTTTTGGAAAATAGATTGAAATCTGAGATTTCCTGATCTAATACTTAATCTAAAGATGAGCAAACCACATCCTAAATGATAATCCATGATAATCCAATAGCAATATTTTGGTACTATCTTCCTTTGAATATGTACATATATGTACCCTGTTTTCCCCAAAATAAGACCTCCCCGGATAATAAGCTCAATTGGGCTTTTGAGCGCATGCGCTAAAATAAACCCTCCCCTGAAAATAAGCCCTCCCTGAACATATTGCAACACAGCAGCAGCCATGAGGTGACCAGGCTCGCCATCTCCTGCACCTCAAAAAGAATAAGACCTCCCCGAAAATAAGGCCAAGCACTTATTTGGGGGTCAAAAGAAAATAAGAACCTGTCTTATTTTTGGAGAAACACTGCATGTATGTATGTATGTATGTATGTATGTATGTATGTATGTATGTATGTATGTCTTTAATGTTAAAGAATTCATTTTTCACCATTAGAAGTGTACCATTTTAGAGAAGTATAATGTACCGACTTTAATGCACTAGTTGTATTCCTCACACTTTGCTTGACTGCCACTCCCATTCATTCCTAACTATTGGCTAAGTTTAACATAAGTTTGAGCCCATTAATATGTGGGAGCTGCATGTTTCCCATTTGTGCTTCAAGGCTTGTTTGGGGCTCTATTATTACATCATCTAGAGCTGGTCTTATCTACACTTAGATTCTTTCCATCATGAATATAAATGAAGCGAAGTTCAGCAATCACATTAGAGAGTTTTCTGCACCAACAGGACTCGCTTGTCTTTCTGAAGATGACCACCATCATAAAACCAAGTATTCATGTCTGAAAAAAGATTATGAAATAGAGTCATACAAGATTCTTTCTTCTTTAATGATGAAAGAATGGTAAATTAGTAAGAATTTGATTGAGAAACCCCTAGTTAATGCCATGTGTTATAGACCATGAAATGAGATTATCTGCATCCATTCTGAAGCTCGTGAATTGATAGAGAAAAGAATAGCTAACAAAGCTAGTTAAAAGCTAGAAGATGGAAAAGAGGTGGCCTGAGATAATAAATAAAAATGGAAAAGGTAAATAATTAAGTCTTTGAACTGAATGAAACTGATTACATCAAGATGAGAATCATTACTTCTACTCAAGCATTGACAGAGCGAAAACCAAAAGGGCTGGCGTGCCAACTTGAAACATTTTTTCCAACTTTTAATTGGAAAATCTTCCCTGATGAATGTTGTTTGTGATTGGAATGGAAAATGTGGCTAGGTCTTCTAGGGATCAACTTTTAAAAAGGAAAGAAAAGGAATGAGGTTCACAACACAAAGACATGACAGGCGACCAATAAATTGTAACCAAGTGCAGGAATGATCAGACAACGTCCTATCCCTAGACAAAAGAAAACCAGGAACTGAAGTGGTAGAGCAGGAAAAGAACATGAGAACCAAGGAGCCTTTGGGCTGCAGATAAAGTTCTGAAGAACTATCCAACATTCATAGCTACTGTGTAGTCCACCAGGAACATAGCAATGAGAGATGTGGTTCCAGCCTATTTTTTATAAGTTTCTGTCCAAAATTGCCAACGGAAGCCGAAGGGAGCAAGTTGCTAAAATCTTCCTGCTTGCAGTTGGGAGCCTGTTTGAAGTTTGAACTACTTGAAGAGATTTGAATGGGAGAAGAACACAGTGTGGTTTATGCCTGGATGGGGGAGGTAGATGGTTTAACTAATACTAACCAGTGAAAAGAGACGATTGACTGTGTTTACCCGTTGGCTTTGATGGAACTCTACAAAGCATGGAGAAAAATGCGTTGGCCCATTTTGTCCATACCATTTGCAAAAATACTACAAAGCCCTCCCAATGAATTATGCTCCAAGAAAAGCACAACAAAATGAATAAAGATTTGAACAAGAGAAATTAATGAAAATTTAAAATTAAAAGATAGAGGGTTTTTTATTTACAATTCCTCAATTTAAATGTCTGTGTTGGAGAAATTCAACACAGTTCCCCTGGCTGTTACTGGGGGGGGGGAAATGTGTAGCAGCACCGGGACCAGGATCAAGTATGTGGTGCTTAATACAAAATTTCCTTCCAACTTGCTGCTAATAACAAATACTTTGTATCAGTGGTGAGATTCAATTTTTTTTACTACCGGTTCTGCGGGCATGGCTTCGTGGTGTGGCTTGGTGGGCATGGCACCCCACTCCAGGGGAAGGATAATGCAAAATCCCCACTCCTGGGGAAAGGACATTGCAAAATCTCCACTCCCACCCCACTCTGGGGCCAGCCAGAGGTGGTATTTGCCAGTTTTCTGAACTACTCAAAATTTCTGCTACTGGTTCTCCAGAACTGATCAGAACCTGCTGAATTTCACCCCAGCTTCTTAGGTGCAGCTATTTAAGTTATTCGGCCAACTGAAGTCCATCTAACAGAGGTGCCATGATCCAGTCCATATTTTACCCTTTCATGAAGCAGAATAGGCACCAGGCTAGAATGCGGGAGACTGTGAGTTCTAGTCCAACTAAGTCACAAAAGCCAGCTGGGGGATCTTGGGCCAGTCACTCTCTGGCCACCTCACAGGATTGTTGTTTGTGGGGGAAATAAGATGAAGAAGGAGCGTTAGATATATAAGCCGCCTTGGGAGTTTTTAAAATGAAATTAGTAAAAGTGGCAAATAGTATAAATAAATAAATAAAAAATATAAAGCATTATGCCAAAGATTTTGTTGAGCTCCTAGTACACTATAGCTAGAGCAGTCGCCTGCTCTACTAAGCTAGTAATTCCATCAAAGGAAATAAGCTTAGTCTGACACAGTTTGTTTGTGACCAACCCCGATTCCTGATGTAACATGCTTATTTCAGGTGAATATTACTGCTTGACTGAAGGACAGTGCCCCTCTAGAGTGCCCTGAAGTCCCACTAGTTGATGTCCAGTAAAACTAATGGGTGGATAGATGGATTTTATAAGTGATTTCAGGGACTCATCGTTGGGTAGCCCAGGCAAGACTCCTCTCCGAGGGTTGTTTTGCAAGTGCCCTGTCCCTTCCCCTGGGCCTGCCCTTCCCATGCCCAGTAGAAAGGAATGAACTAGTTAATATGCTACTGGGAGTACAAATAGTTTTGGAGGATGCAAGTGTGACAGATGTGAGTTATTTTTTACACGCGAATAAATCATCCTGCCCTTCAGCTGTCAGGCTGTCAGCTTCACCTCTGTAATTTGGAGACAGCACTTCCCACTCTTTCATAAAATGGCAGATTTCAGGTCTGCCGACTACTTTTTAAGTAATTGCTGGTTTCATAAGAGCCGACGTTCTCTTTTCATAATAGCTAATATTCTGAGGCATAGATTCCTTCATGTAGAAAGAAACCTCAACACCAACTTCCTTCAAAGTCGAAGTAATTAACCCTGTATAACAAAAGAGAAAGGGAGAAATTAGGTTTGCCAAGGCACTTCGGCTTTATGCCATATGCTACCCCCAAAAGAAAAAACGGGGGGGAAAAACCCTTGATATTTTCCTTTTCTATTGTGTTGGCAAATGGTAAATTAGAAATGCTATTGATCTTGAGAGGGCTACACCAAGGACAAAATGTAACTCATCAACTCTGCGCCACATCTTTGCCCTCTTCCTTGGCTATATCTCTTTAGGAAAGACTTTCCGAACAAGGGTTGTAGATGTGTCAGACGTTGCAGCTAGTTGTGAAGCCTCTAGACTAACGTGGGGAGGATTTGGCCTGGAAGACAGTCTTGTATTGACAATTGCAGTTTGTGGAGGTGGAACAGGCAGGAGTTTGACATCTTTGAAGAACAGCTGCAAACTTTGCCATCAGCTGCAAAAGTTTCCGTGGCTGATTCAGACACAGAAGGAAGAGCTGCACTTTGAGAAGGTCTCGTCCTCCTGAAACACACCAGCAGCAACTTATTTGGGCCAGCAATTCCCTATTTGTGGCCAATCAATACTTTAGCAGCGAAAGACGGGGGGAAGAAGTAGCTCTAAGGAGCTCAGGAGGAAACTACAGAGAGCGCGCAGCAACTTTGGTGACCTGATGTCACCTTGCCTGGGAGCATTAAAAGCGATGCGCAGAAGAGGGGTGAAAAAGTTACAAATAAGAGGCTTGACAGCTTCAGAGCATGGGAAAATATTGCCCCGGCTTCATTGGCTACAGATAACATAAGGTTTTGATGCGGTGGAAGCCTTGGATCCAAATGCCATGTATTAGCAGGATTCACGCTGAATACAGAACTGACCAGAAAATCAACAGGACTAGCTGGCTATAAGCACAAGCACAGACACACAAATACACCAATTGATCCTATTCTTACCAAGCATTTTCTTGTGGGGGAAACCCTTAAGCTCAATCCCTCCGCAACCATGAAGCCACCCCCAGACTTGGGTCCTTAATGGCGCCTCACCACTTACTTTAAACATTTTTTTAGAAGTCCTCACTATTTATTGACCACGCCTGCAGATATGGCTCTAACTCAGGGAACCCAAATGCTGCTCCTCAGTCATCTGAATAAGTTGCAATCTTCAATTTATATGTGACGTGTGAGGGGGTGGAGAACCTCCATGCCAGATGATAAGGGGAGCATTTGCAAAGTCTGCAAGCTCAGAAACGTCCACCCCAAATCCGTTCCTTTCCAGCTCCATTGGACAGATTGATATTTAGGAGACAACCTCTTCTTTGATCTACAACCAGAAGGCCTCCTTGGTCAGCTGTGGCTTTGCTGACATGGCAAGCAAAATCAGGCTCAGGTCACACTGCCAATGATGTTGAGACAGACAAGGATGTTTGTTGTAGAGAAGAATCATCTTAAGATGTGTCTTATTTTATCCAATTAATGATTCAAGAAAGAAAAAAAAATATGTATGTAAACAGAGTTAAGAGCTTATAATTCCTTGCCCTTGGTCAGAGAATAAAAACATCATTTAATCCATTTAATCCAACCACACTGGAAGGCCATTTCTTTCATCATGCTCTTGCACAAATTATTCACTTTCTTGAGAGATCCCCAATGATAACCAATCAAAATGCATGCCTCCATAACTCCATAACTAAAAGATCAATCTAGTGTTTAAACGAAGACATTATAGAGTATAGAAAGATACCTGCATGAGTCCAATTCTTATGAGTTAACGTTCCAAGTTTTGAATTGCTTCTTTCAGCAATCAATACTTACCAAACATTCTTGAAGGCTACATGATACGTGGGCGTCTGTATCAGTGTCTGTTTCCATTGCTGAGAATCTTGGGATCTGTAATTCAAACAAATGGAAGTTACTAAGTTTGGGGATCACCATTCTGAAATATCCGATAAATACAAAACTGAATATTCTGTTGTACCGTTCATTCTGAAAATTGTGTTTTTAGGTGACCTTCTGAAAAGCAGAACATTCACATGCATTACTCTAAAGCTTGCATAGTTAATCGGCGCAGACAGATGGCCGCGTTGAAGTGCAATGCACCAGTTCTTTACCTGGCATAAAATATGCTGCATAATATTTGTCACTTCAATGGCCAAATCCCTTTCTGCCTCAGTAGCGAGGCCAGGGAGCGATTCAGTCTGCAGAGTTTTGATAGGAGAACAAATTGAAGAAAGCGATTGATGGATTCCCCTCCCCCCTTTCCCCCCTCCCATCAAGCCTCAACTTGATGATGAGGGATGACCTACCAATCATTTTCCTTCAGGTGTGACAGGGGCGTGGCTAAGGGACCGTGGGTAAGAACTCCCACTGGGAGATGCCTGGCACCTGGGACTTCTCACTTGGGCTACTCCTTAACACAAGCAGAGAATTCAACCTTCGTCCAAAAACTAGGCTGGCCAACAGAACCAGTCCCAAAGGGACACAGTGGCTCAGTGGCTAAGACGCTGAGTTTGTCGATCAGAAAGGTCGGCAGTTTGGTGGTTCGAATCCTCTGTGCCGCATAATGAGTGAGCTCCCCTTACTTGTCCCGGCTTCTGCCAACCTAGCAGTTCGAAAGCACGTAAAAAAATGCAAGTAGAAAAATAGGGACCCCCTTTGGTGGGAAGGGAACAGCGTTCCGTGAGCCTTCAGCACTTAGTCATGCCGGCCACATGACCAGGAAGATGTTTTGAGAGAGCGCTGCCTCTTCGGCTTTGAAACAGAGATGAGGGCTGCCCCCTAGAGTCAGGAACAACTAGCACATATGTGCAAGAGGAACCTTTACCAGAGGCCAGGTATGCAGTGAAGCAGAAGGCGCTCTCCTAGTGCAACCTTTGTAATGCCTGTAACCTGTTAGTCAGAGTACACAATTCATTTACTGACCGTTCAAAGTTACAACAGCACTGACTTATGACCATTTTTCACACTTAATGAACATTGCAGCATCTCCATGGTCACATGATTTGCATTTGGCTGCTTGCAACTGGTTCATATTTATGACGGCTGCGGTGTCCTGGGGGGAGAGGGGGGTTCACGTGTTCATCTTTGGTGACCTTCTGACAAGCAGAGTCAATGGGGAAGCCAGGTTCACTGACAACTGTGCTACTAAATTAACAACCAGTTATTTTCTTAGCAACGGTGGCAAGAGAAGGCATAAAACGGGGCAAAGCTCAATGAATTTCTCACTTGGCAACATAAACTCTGGGCTCAATTGTGCTCGTGGGACAACCAGTATTGGACTTCTGAAGACCGGTTTCCGAAAGATCACACTGAGAGAGCATGATGGGTGAAGTGGGAGAGAAGCAATAAAGGGAATGAATGCACTGCTAAAGAATCAACTTGGATAGTGAAATGAGCAGCATATAAACTTATTAAATAAATATAAATGAATAAGTAAACAATATTTTAGATGGGGGGGGACCGGAGGAGCCTATGAAAAGGATTGTGGGTGCAGGAAACGTTCAAAGGAGCCACTGAAGAGCAATCAAGAGCAATAAAAACAAAAATAGACTATAGGAAGTGGGAAGTATTCTAGATTATGAATGTAGAGGTGCGTTGTGTAAAGGACCACACCTGCACAGGGTGCCATGCTACTTTGGTTCATCAGACCTTCTCTGCAATTTGTAAGAGACGAAGGGGAATAGCCCATAATAATATGAAAAACCAGAAGGGGCAAGCAATTCTTCCCTTTCCTTCTCCATCAATTTTATCTTGGATTCCCCACCAGGATCTTGAACACTGCAGGAAAACTGGGACTCTATTTCCACTCCACACACCTCCAGCACTCATTGGGGAAAGCGCCAGTGTGATAACAAGAAGTCCAAAAGACAACATTTCTGGTTTCCTAGATTTGTCCTAGCTCCCAAGGCAGCATGCCCAGAAGCTGCCAAAACTTCCCATGTCTTCCTTTCCGCACCCCACTCCCCGCAGCCCTCCACAGGGATTGGGATGGTGCAGAAGTAGTGGCAAGCATGTAATTAAACTGTCCTTCTGCGTCTAGCACTTTTTCCAAACACTGCCAACACCATGTACAGAAGGAGACGGCGTAAGACCTGACAGGTGCTTCAGAAAGCGTTAGTCAGGCATTCTGCAGATGCCTCTGTAGAAACCTGAGTCTGAACCCTCCTGCCACATAAGCCAAGATAACCATGGAGGAGCTGGGCAGATCTCAGCCTTTGACTGAATCAACCGATCACATCAATGAGCCATAGTATCTCATATCCACAGGGACAGGAGAGCTAGAGGGGAGTTGAAGTTTGCATCTGCTGAGAGCCGGACATAAATGGAAGGGATATGTGAAGATATTTAATTGCGACTGAACTGTTGCCTTAATTTCTACAAAAGATTCCCCTCCCCCCCAAAAAAAGTTTAAAAATAGGAATAGAAACAAGATCACATGAAGTGATATAACACTTTATAATATCTTGGTTAAGAGCCCGCTTGGTATACTGCATCCAGGTTTGATTGCCACAATATAAAAAAGATGTTGAGACTCTTGGAAGAGTGCAAAGAAGAGCAACAAGAATGATTAGGGGACTGGAGCTTAAATCATATTAAGAACGGTTGCAGGAACTGGGAATGTCTAGTTTAATGAAAAGAAGGACTAGGAGTGACATGGTAACATTGTTCCAATATTTTAGGGGCTGCCACAAAGAAGGTCAACCTATTCTCCAAAGCACCTGAAGGCAAGACATGAGGCAATGGATGGAAACTAATCAAGGCAAGAACCATCCTAGAAATAAGCAGAAATTTCCTGACAGAACAATTATTCACTACAACAGCTTGCCTTTAAAAGTTGTGGATGCTCCATCAAGAAGAGATTGGGCAACCATTTGTCTAAAATTCTATGGGGTGTTGTTCTATCCTCACTACACATTAGTCTATGTGCAGCTCAACATGCAACTAAATCCACCTATTCTCCAATAAAACAGACCATGTGCGTAGATCTGAATGCTTTATTGAAAGAACAGGATATGGTGAAACTGGGGAAAATAGGAATACATACAAAGATAACCAAATGCAAAATAGACAGTATTTAGTTACTGCTGAACATAACAGTTAATAAATATAAGCCATTTAAATATCACCAGCAATGCTCTGTTTGGGATGTGGGTTTGTCCTTGGATGACCATGTGCCAGAGATTAAGCCGAGGTGGCGCAGTGGTTAAATGCAGCACTGCAGGCTATTTCAGCTGACTGCAGTTCAGCAGTTCGGCTGTTCAAATCTCACTGGCTCAGGGTTGACTCAGCCTTCCATCCTTCCGAGGTGGGTAAAATGAGGACCCGGATTGTTGGGGGCGATATGCTGACTCTGTAAACCGCTTAGAGAGGGCTGAAAGCCCTATGAAGCGGTATATAAGTCTAACTGCTATTGCTATTGCTGCTATTAAGATGGATTCTTATTTGTACTTTTGCCTTCTCCAAATGCTAAAGGAAGTGGAGCCTGGCTTCACAGTGTGCACTTTGTTTGAGAGTGTGGGCTGATGGGTAAAGGAGTTATATAATTGGTATTTGACCCTCCGGCCACTAGATGTGGCTAGAGAGCAACAATAGTATATAAAGTTATATGCTGGGGCATGACAGGCCTCCTGCTTGAGGTTGGGCTAGAACACCTTCAAGATCGCTTCCAACTCTATTATTCTATTAAGTATCCAATGAAGTCAGACTCAACAGAATGTTTGAGGCTGCCAAATAAAAAATGTAGGAAATGTTTTATCTGAATATAACAGAAAGGGGGGGTCTGGACTTTCTGCAGCAGTTTTAATCAGAGTATATTATAGTTATAGCCTTTTTAAAAGCTTACAAAATATCATCAATAATAACATGCAGCTATACCAGATGTACAGTAATAATTCCATTTTTGGCCCAAAACATTCCATAAGAAAAAAGCTTCGTTATAAATTACTACCTGTTTCCCCGAAAATAAGACTTCCCCGGATAATAAGCCCAATCAGGCTGTTCAGCACATGCACTGAAATAAGCCCTCCCCAAAAATATTGCTACACAGCAGCAGACATGAGGTGACCCCACTCGCCGCCTTCTGCACCTCAAAAATATTAAGACCTCCCCGAAAATAAGGCCAAGTGCTTAATTCAGGGGTCAAAAGAAAATAAGACTCTGTCTTGTTTTTAGGAAAACAGGGTATTATTCCAAAGAGTTTCTGAGAACAAGAACTGTAAAATCTGTCTCATGAGCTTTTGGACAGAATTCCAAGAAAGAAAACTCTAAGGTTAGAAGTTCCTCAAAGTTCCATTTTATTAGAGATGTCATATTGGCACATCTGGGGAAACCCAAATCTGAAAGTTTCCAAGTTTTCCCCACCCAAATGAAAGTCCAAGTCCCTTCCCCTGCACCCACATGTGCATCACATAGCCCACTCAATGCACTGTCCCACCTGGAGATGCTTCCCAGTCACGCCACTCCAGGTGCAGGGCAGGATGTCCTTGACTCTCAGAGAAAAGAATGTTATTATGACTAGATATCTCCCCAATTCCATACAGTCCCCCCTCCCAGTTTCCCACAATACTAAATGTGGCAACACTGAAGATCCAAAGAAAAAGATGGCTTCTAGGACTGACACTTTTGATAAGAAATTAAAATGTGGAACTATAGAATTTGAAGAGATTGCTAACTGGTTTAATTTTCCTATACACTTTCCTCATGAAACAGGAATATAATATATGATATTATATTGGTTATTTATCTTAATACAACTTGTTAAGTTCATATTTAGCAGAAACCAAAGAGCTATATTGTGCAGAAGATGGATGAGCTACATAAAGACTTAACGATTCTTTAATTTTCTCCCTTAGAGGTTTAATGTTCACCAATTACTGCTTTTTAATGAGAAGCCTATACAATGATACAACCTCTAATTTTTTTTCTTGTATCCAATACCATCAACAATGATAAATCCAAGTTTCTGATAATATGAAAATATTTTACCATTTTCCTGTCCCATCTGTTCAATAAAATCATAATTACTCAAACAGGATATATTCAATTTAAAGAATATACGTACACTTTTTAAAAAAATGAGATTCTCAAGTATCTATGCCACATGCCACAAAATTTAAAATCAAGAAACGATATAACAAAAATCTATATATATAAAAGCCAAATACCACTCACTCATCACTGCAGAATCTGCAGAATCATAAAGCCTACAAACTTGAAATTTGGCACGTTTATTCCTCTTGGCTTCTAGGTGCTTGCTAAGAAAGGATTTTTAGAAATGACCGTCAGATCATTAGTATTTCTTATGCAGTAATTAACATACTTTGATGCTAAGGAATTATACTCTCCCTCCCCACCTGAAAAGAACTCTATTCCAACCGCCAGTCACCTTATATCAACATGCTCTGATGCTAAGGAGTTAAACATTCTACTCCTTTCCGCACCTGAAAAGAACTCTGTTCCAACTGCTAGTTGCCTCACATTCCATTACCTCAGTTCAAACGGACAGACGTTCCACTCCTTCACTCAGGAGTGATCTGGGGCTCCTTACAGTACTAAATGTCGGTACCTCACCAAAATATCTACGCCTTCCACCTATGGAACTGCTTCTGGACTCAAGGCAGCAGGAGCGATATTACCTTATGTGTTTCAATCACCAACCATCAGTGAGCCAATTTCTCCTGCATAGCCTGATCACATGGTTTCGTCACAAAGCACGGGTATCCAGCTAATCTAAAAATATTTTCTATATGCATACAAAAATGAAATCATATTCAGACTGGGATATTAAATAGAATATCCAAATGTCCTTCAGTTGAATGGGTGCATGTAATCCTGAAGAGCCGAGGTGGTGCAGTGGTTAAATGCAGCACTGCAGGCTACTTCAACTGACCTCAGTTCGGCTGTTCAAATCTCACTGGCTCAAGGTTGACTCAGCCTTCCATCCTTCCGAGGTGGGTAAAATGAGGACCCGGATTGTTGTTGGGGGCAATATGCTGACTCTGTAAGCCGCTTAGAGAGGGCTGAAAGCCCTAGGAAGCGGTATATAAGTCTAACTGCTATTGCTATTGCTATCCTGCTTCCAAGATAAAGTTCATTTTATTTGGAAATCTATCGCAACCTAAAAAGAGATTTAAAAGTTTGATTCAGATTACTTCCAACTATTATGTGGTACAGAAATGTTGAAAACATAGATAGATAGATAGATAGATAGATAGATAGATAGATAGATAGATAGATAGATTGATTGATAGATAGATAGATAGATGATAGATAGATAGATAGATAGATAGATAGATAGATAGATAGGGATAGGGATAGGGATAGGGATAGGGATAGGGATAGGGATAGGGAGATGGAGATGGAGATGGAGATGGAGATGATGGAGATGGAGATGGAGATGGAGATGGAGATGGAGATGGAGATGGAGATGGAGATGGAGATGGAGATGGAGATGGAGATGGAGATGGAGATAGAGATAGATGACCATATATATATATAGATAAAGTGGTGCAATTTTTATTTCCCATCTAACAGGGATTATTGAAAAACCACATTCTTTATCGGGAACCTCTTTAGCAGCAGAAAAATCTATTGGTCAAAATGGCAACACCATTGCCACTGCCTATTTAGAACTACCATTTACATAGCTTGACCACACCCAAACTTTCTATAACATTAGCTGTTCATTCTCTGGAGGAATTTGAGCATGTGAAAGCAATTTCAGTTCCTTTTTTCTTTTAAAAAAGCCTAAGATAATACTTGTTCAAGCTTGGAAAGAGAGACCATTCTCCTGAGATTGTGACAATGAACCTGGCATTAAATTTAATTAATATTTTAAGATGAGAACAAAAAGAAATTGTTCTATCATAGGTATAGAAATATCCTCAACATATTTAAAGAAAGGAAAAAATGGAAACAGAAATAAAATGTGCAGACCTTGCTAAAGCCAGTAATGTTGCTGAGCATCTACACACACACATATACAGTATGAACACACAATTTTAATAATAAGCTAATTATTATTAGTGGTAGCTTTAATATTACACATGCTTTGGGCACATTACTATTCAAGATTTGAGTTTCCTATAATGGTCAATCAAAACCTTATGGAAAACTCACAAATACTTTTATAGCAGTTATAGCAATAGCAGTTAGACTTATATACCGCTTCATAGAGTTTTCAGCCCTCTCTAAGTGGTTTACAGAGTCAGCATATCGCCCCAAACAATCCAGGTCCTCATTTTACCCACCTCGGAAGGATGGAAGGCTGAGTCAACCCTGAGCCAGTGAGATTTGAACTGCTGAACTGCAGTCAGCTGAAGTAGCCTGCAGTACTGCATTTAACCACTGCGCCACCTCGGCTCCTGATAGATTGGATTTTGGATTTAACTTGGTGCCTCTTGGTTTCACCAGTGAAATATATATTCAGAGAGATTCAGAGATGGTTCTGTTTTTGTTTTTTGTTATAAAAAGTTTTTTTTATTAAACATAAATTAAAACATTGGACACAGTCTAAACCATCCTGGCAAAATCTATGCCATACATGCTAAGATATCAAGTTATACATTGTAGCCACCCTGTTTTTTAACATTTGATCCATACCACATTTACAAATAAAAGAGTATCCTATTTCCAGTCGTGTGGTTTGTGTTTATTTTGTACATTCTCACATTTATCATTTCATATGTAATTCTAGTCTTCATTCTATGAATCTTAGCTCTAGCCTATTTTGGGCTTTCCCTTTTATATTCCAACCATCGATAAAATTTATCTCAGATCTTATAATATTCTGATTCATCTTTATTCTTCAATTTCCACATCAATTTATCAATTTCAGCACAGATCAAGATTTTCCTAATTATTTCCCCTTCTTGTGGGGTTTCCCTGTTTTTCCAATTTTGGGCAAAGAACATTCTTGCTGCTGTGATAATGTGTATTGTTAAAAAGATTACCTCCTTGTTGTATTTCTTGTTTATAATTCCCAAGACAAATAGTTCTGGTATGATTTCTATTTCCTCTTCGCTTATCTCTATCAACCACTTTTGGATTTTCTGCCAATAGACTTTTTCTTTTTGGCACGACCACCACATATGGTAGTACGTGCCTGATTCATGGTCACATTTCCAACAATTTGGAGATGAATTTCTAATCATTTTGGCGATTCTTTCAGGCAGAAGGTGCCACCTATAAAATATCCTATATAAGTTTTCCTTATATGGTATTGACAATGTTATTTGTAACATAATTTTGGATTTAACTTGGTGCCTCTTGATTTCACCAGTGAAAGATACATTCAGAGATATTCAGAGACGGCTCTGTTATTAGTGATAATATACAGCTAGTTGTGGTCTAATGCCATGGTGGCAAATCTATGGTGCGCATGCCCAAAGTGGCACACGAAGCCATGTCTCCTGGAGTGCGGCCCTGCTGAGGGTGCACATGCATGCAACCTTTCCATGCGATCTTTTCGGCACTTGTTGCCAAAAACATTTGCCATCACTGGTCTAGTGGCTAAGGAGCCAGTCTGGAGTAGCGGTGAAGGTGCTGGCCTAGAAGCCAGGAGACTGTGAGTTCTAGTCCTGCCTTAGGCAAAAAGAACAGCTGGGTGACCTTGGGACAATAATTCTGTCTCAGCCCAGCTCACCTCACAGAGTTGTGAGGAAAATAGAAGGTTGGAGGAATATTAGGCATGTTCATGACCTTGAATTACTGATAAAGTAAAAAAAGGTGAGAGAAAAATCTAATAACTAATTGGTTACTACTGAATAACTTGGAGACAGGGAGTTCTAGTTCCACCTTAAGCATGAAAGCTGGCCCAACTGGACATTGGGCCAGTTACTCTCTCTCAGCCTAACCCACCTCACACTTTTGCTGTGCGGCATTGTATTTCAGGGATCTCCTCCCCCCCCCCACCCCGTTCCAAGGATCAGCAACTGTTGGAAACTGGGCCATGCAAGCAACGGGCAAGAATGCGAAGATCTATTTGCACATGGGAAAGGCTAGCAAGACTGCATGCAAAACCATCCCTTTCCTCCTGCCACCACTGTTGCTGCTGGTCCGCAGAGTCGGGAAGGTTGGGGATCACTGCTGTGTTAGGTGTGTTCGCCACCTATTATTTTATAAAAACAATAAAGGTGGAATACAAGTAAAATAAATAAAAAATAAAGTAAAGTAACTATAGCAACAAGTAACCACTGATAATCCTCTGCTCCATAAAACTGCTTAATCTCCCTTAATGCTAATTACATTTTGTGATATTGAATTCTAATTATTCTCTTTCCTATCATTCGGCTCTAAAAAAAAATAATTAACAGCACAATTGAGAGGTTGCTGAGCTCACAGATATCAAAAGGTTTTCAGCTCGCTCAGGAGATCTCAACCAGCACAATGGGTTTTAACAGATTACAGCGGTTAACTGATAAAGAACTTGTAATCTTTCACATAGATGGAGGTAGCTGCATAACTCACCTATTCCCCCCTCTCTTCCGCCCCTTATTCTAATTTAAATCCTGTGTCTGGCTACCACCTGAAATCTGATGAAGTGAATTGCAGTTCACAAAAGGTGATGCTTTTAAACAAAATGTATTAGTCTGAAAAGGTTCTACCAGACTAACACGATTCTCCTGCAGCTTAGATTCTAGTTTTTGTTTTGTTTTTTTACAAAAGAAGCTAAATTCTCCATGGAAGGAAATGCCTCTCCATGCGGTTCAGGTTTTTTCCCCTCTTAATCTTTTGGATCCCTCATTCACGATACTTCTGTAAGGTTTGGAGATACACTAAAGTTAACGATAGGCCAAAAGAAGAGCTTAAGTGGAGGCTTGAAAAAGAAACAGCTTTTTATTTTCGATCAAAGCAAAGAGCTGGGTAGATCATTCCATGAACATACAGACAAGATGCATAGAAGGAAGGCCACACCTTGGGGAAAGTATGGCGTCCTTTTATACCTTCAGAGACATCAGCTTAGTAACCAACTCTGCCCGCCTGGCCCATACCTTCCTTGTAGGCCTGCGTTGGCTGTTGTGGTGGTCCACGGGTAGCCTGCACAGCTGGCAGCAGAGTCAGGCAGAGTCAGACAGCGGTGAGGTTGGGGAAGAACATGGGCCAGTCCTGGAGTCTGGGGACGGCTCAAACGAGGGCTCTGCGTCAGAGGCAGAGACGGGGCCAGGGCCACTTACGTGCTGCCTCCGGAGCCTCAGGAGTCAGACATCAGGAGGCAGAGGAACAGGCTCCCCCTGTTCCCAGTGAACGCCTGCGCAGAGCTGCCAGAAGGCAAGAACAGTTAAGACAGAAGGGACGACTTGGGAGTAAAGCTTGGAGGAGCAAAGGCATGGGGGTCTTCGCAGGAAGCGACTTTGTTCATGCTGCTTAGTTCACTTTCTGAAGCTTCAGTTTTACTCTTTGTTCCGTGTGGCCTTGCCAAGCTAATTGCCAATTAAGTCTTTGGCAGCATTTCAAGGAAGATAAAGGTGGGCACTTATCAGCCTTATCCAGAAAGACTTTGGCAGCCTACTGTAGGACTCTTTACAAACTATTTGGGACTCATTACAGGCTGTGAATGAATATAATTTACAGTCTTTAAAATAAAAAAGAGGGTTTTGGAACTGTGTGCTTTTCAGTGTATCAGGGAGCCTGGATCAGAACAGCTGTGCAGCAAGGAACAGGGCGGCTGGGTGCTTAGCAACATTTGCCCGATGTAACCCTGCCGGGCCATGACATACTCCGCACCAGGCACCGAGTTGGACACAAAAAGAAAATAGCAGGAGTTAGATCACAGGTAGAAGCAAATGGCAGGGGCAATTCTTATTCTTACCGGAGCAAAGCAATTCTTACAGAAGCGAAATAGCAAGTCATTATTACATCCCAGTGATTCTATCTAGTCTACTGTTATTATGTCCCTTCGCTTCCATTAATAAAAGAAATTCCTCCCATTCTGCTGCCACGGGGTGGACTTCCACCAGGGTTCCAACCCTTAACCTTCTAGCCCCGTGATGACGAACCTATGGCACACGGACCACAGGTGGCACACGGAGCCATTTGTCAGGGCACGCGAGGCTTGCCCTGTCAGCTGACTTTGGTAAGGTGACCAGATTTTCAGATTGGTAAAGAGGGACACCATTGACCGGGGAGGGGGGAAGGAAGCTAGGCCACGGCGGTTAGTGCCAGCCTGCGGCCTCACTAGGGACGTCTGGTCACCTTAATTATACATATCCTCTCTCTCTCTATCCATCCATCCATCCGTCTCTCTGTCTATCTGCCTGCCTATCTGTCTATCTAGTTATGGTATCCCTCTCCCTCTCTCCCTCTCTCTCCCTCTCTCCCTCTCTCCGTCCATCTATCTGCCTGCCTACCTATCTCTCTCTCTTTCTCTCTATCCATCCGTCTAGCTGCCGCCTATCTGTCTATCTAGTTATGGTATCTCTCTCTCTCCCTCTCCCTCCCTCTCCCTCCCTCATCTCATTATCATCTATCTCAGTGTTTCTCCACCTTGAAGACTTGAAAGTATGTGGACTTCAACTCCCAGAATTCTGGGAGTTGAAGTCGACACACTTTCAAGTCTCCAAGGTGGAGAAACACTGATCTATCTAATTAATATAATTATTTCTCCCTCTCTTTTTCACTCTCTCTCCCACGGACACACGCAAATGCATAAGGCAGCCCACCTCACACACAGGTAACACCGGGCGGCTTACAACATTATGATGCACACCCAAAGCGAATAGAGTCAGGTGCCTGTGATCCCAACCCTCCTTTCCCAAGGGGGGAGGGCCGTGGAACACTGCAAAACTCTTCTTGGTGGCGTCACTCTATGGGGCTTTCACTTTCGCTTTCCCCCCCCCCAACCTTTCCAAAGCCAAGCTTCATCCGATTCTAACCAATCCCAGCGCCTCTAGCATCTCTCCTTTGCAAGCGTCACCCTGTGCAGAGGGCTGGGATGGGAGCTGGAGTCCGATGCCACTGGCGATCTGGGGCTGCTGTAAGCAGGCGCAGGGCTTCGGGGGAGGGGGATGCGCAAAGCCCCCTCCCCTCTTGCTTCCAGCTCTTCTAAAGAAGAGGGTGGGGGGCTTGTGCAGAAAGGAATCTCTCCTCTCCTCCCTGCACACACCCCACTGATGCCCGCATCAGAGCTCGGGCGGGATGCAGGTGAAGGAAAGGACTTTTCTTTTGCCCACATCAGAGCTCGGGCGAGCGAAAGCAAGCATTTTAATCAGTGGGTACGCGCAGGGAGGAATATCTCCTCTCCTCCAGGCACGCATCCCACTGAAAGCGCTTTAATCAGTGGGTGGGTGCTGGGAGGAATCTCTCCTCTCCTCCTGGCACGCACCTCCCTGCCTAAAGCGCTTCCTCTTGCCCGCCCGATCTCTCCTGCGGGCGAAAGAGAGCAGTTTAATCAGTGGGGTGCGTGCTGGGAGGACAGGAGAGATTCCTCCCAGCACGCACCCCACTGAAAGCGCTGCCTTAGACTTAGTGTGGATGGACGGGGGAGCGAGCAATAGCTGATGGGCTGGGGAGTGAGCGAGCTATAAAAGCGGGACTTTTTGAAAACTGCGCGGGGTGTGGGACAAATTGTACAAAAGCATGCCTGTCATGCTGAAAGTGGGACATCTGGTCACCTTAGACTTTGGCCTTCTTTTGAGGCCATTTTTCGCCCTCCGGAGGCTTCAGGAGCTTCCCTGAAATAACTTCTGGGTTGCTCTTAGGGCTGGTTTTAGCCCTCTGGAGCCAGGGCTAAAACCGGCCCTCTGAACAACTCGGAAGTGACTTCTGGTTTGACCATAGGGTCATTATTTGCCCTCCGGAGCCTTCAGGGAAGCCTCCTGGAGGCCCTGAAGGCTGTGGAGGGCTAAAACCAGCCCTACAAGCAAACCGGAAGTCCGTTTTTTCATGCTCCAGAGGCTTCTGGAGCCTGGGGAGGGTGAAAAAAGCAGTCCAAAAATGGGGGGAGAGCTGGTCGTGTGCACATGTGCACTGGGATTGTGCGCAAAGCATTATGGGTATGACACACCCGTACATAACCCCCCCCCTGCACTCCCCCCGCTTGTGGCACGCAAGCCAAAAAAGGTTCGCCATCCCTGTTCTAGCCTATGGCAGAGAGGAAGATGAGTTGAGAAACTCTCCAAACAAATAGAGAACTCCTTCAGAGTCCTACACAATAACAGACTGTCAAGTAACTTGTTTCTCCCAAATATTTGCTTTGATAAAATTCCGAGAAGTTTGCCTTAGCGGCTGAGAGAAACAGGAGGAGATCGTGTGAAGCCCAACTTCTCCAACAAAAGCCAATCATTCTCTTCCTCTCTTAGTAGGTGGACAGGATGCTGCTGCAGAAGAGAAAGACTTTGTCAGAACACGCTGGGCAGCCCATCTGCCCAGCTTTGTTGCTGTTGTTGTTTAATTGCAAAAGATGCCTTCTGTTTCCTGGAGAAATTCAACCTCTCTCACCTGTGCTGGTTCCATTGTTCTATAAGTGGCCAACCTCTTTTTGTTTCTTATTTTTTCACTAGGCATCAAAGCATCCTACTGTGATAAGTCAATGAATAATATAACATAGAAGTGCAGCTTAAATTACTGCCTGCAGAAGAATGGTCTTGACCTGGATTATCCAGTCTTAATGTGAGTTTCTTTTTACACATTTGGAAAGCAAACGTCCTTCCTGCATTGTCTCATTGAGCGTAATGGAAATTTTTTAAATAAGCCACACCTCTTTCCAAACTAGCTTTCTCAAATAAGACAAAGCACTTTTTATTTGACACCAATAGAGAGGAAACAAGAGCAATGGATCCTGCAGAATAATACTGCTTGTACTGAAAGCAGTTCAGCCACTCACAGCAGAGACCAAAAAGCATGCAGAGATCAGCAGGTTTCTCTTTTATGGCAGGTACTTAGAACTAGGCCTGTGCAAAGCACACTTTCAAAATTGCTTTAAGAAGCTCGGCAGCCATTTTCATTTAAAAGTGAAGCTGTTCTTGGACAATCCACTTCGGCCTTGAAAGGTAAAGGTTCCCCTTGCACATATGTGCTAGTGGTTCCTGACTCTAGGGGGCAGTGCTCATCTCCATTTCAAAATCGAAGAGCCAGCACTCTCCAAAGATGTCTCCGAGGTCATGTGGCCGGCATGACTAAATGTCAGATGTGCACGGAATGCTATTACTTTCCCATCAAAGGTGGTTCCTATTTTTCTACTTACATTTTTACATGCTTTCAAAATGCTAAGTTGGCAGAAGCTGGGACAAGTAAAGATGTCCCAGATGATGCTAGGGATTTGAACTGCCGAACTGCTGACCTTTCTGATCGACAAGCTCAGCATCTTAGCCACTGAGCCACCAAGTCCCTCAGCCTTGTAGTATGTGGTAATTTCTCCAACTATTGGCCACTGGGAGCAATAAAGGCAGCTGAATCTCTTCATGTGGAGATTCCTCTCATTGAACATCTTTACTTTCCGCCTTTGACTCTCCCTGGCCTGCCCTTGTTCAGCTATATCAGTGAGGGCAGACCTACAACACACGTGTCACGACATTTTGGGTGACACACCAGCATTCGCCAATATCTGACAACAGTTATTCTTGAAAGCACATCCATTCTTGTGCGATTTTTAGAGGCTGTGCAAGAATGCGGTGTGCTCTCCCACTGCCTCTGGATCCTCTAGAAGCCGTGTGAAAGGCTCAGAAAATCATTTCAGAAAACCTCACAATCTTTTGGGAAGTTTTCAGAGGCCGCAGACGCCTTAAGATAGCATTATACCAGGCTGCTTTTAAGAACGAAGGCCTTGTATGACCCAGAGCAGCCTCAGGTAGGACACAGGGACACCTGTCAATAGACAGAGAGCATTGTATGAAGATAAGCAAAGGTGCTTTTTCAAGAAGCAACTGCACTTTCTGGTTTTTCATCTAAGACGTTTCGCTTCTCATTCCAAGAACCTTCTTCAGCTCTCAGCCATGACCTGGATAACTGAGAATCTCCGTAGACATGAAGATAAGCAGCACATGGCAGATCCTGGAGAGTGTTGGGCATTTCCAGAATTTTTGACACACCAAACCCAAAATCCTCTCCATCACTGAGTCAGATTGGTATTTTCAGGACTTTGTCAGTTCCAGGTCCGCTCCTTGTTCCTTCGTTCTCTTTCTCCTCCAGTAATACAGTAGATACTTCTCTTGGTCCAGCAGACTACTTGTCCATACATTATTTTACTCCGAATACAGCTGGACCAGGTACAGTAGCATCCTCGGGGAGTTCAAAACAGTCAAGGAGGTATTGCAACAGCGTGAAAAAAGCCATACTCCTTTGGTACATGCATCAGCATCTCACGTGTGCATCCACGGGAGGCTTTGACTGTGCTGCTATAATAGCCCCATTAACTTTTTGCAAGACCCCTGCAGGTATTTCCTTTCCAAACGCAATTTTCTAATAAAGATTCTCTTTTAAAATACCTGTCTCTGGAAGTCCTTCTTTGAATTGCTCTATTATTTTTTCTCTAGTTCACGGCATGCTTCCAGTACTGCAAAAAAATAAAAAAGACTCCTAGATCAATCACATTGCTTTTCTTTGCCCTTTTTTCTCACTTTCTTTCCCACCCCCTCCTGGCACTTTTAACCAGCTGGAAAAACTCAAGGTTGCCCAATGAAGTGAAATGTCCAAATGTCCAGACAATCTGCATTATCCCTATCTCTCCTCAATGGGAAAGATGTCTTCTTTGCACATCTGGACTTGGAAGAGATATTTAATAACCTGGCTTTTTAAATAGGGATTTTAACTGGTAAAATAACTGGATTTTCAATAATGTGAGTCCAAGGGAATGAATGCTTTGCAATGGATGAAGTGAAATATTTAGTATAGCGTGTGTTGCTTTTACGTCCACCAGATGGCGCTGGAAACATTGAAATGGAATCATGAAATATTTAGTATAGCATGTGTTGCTTTTATGTCCACCAGATGGCGCTGGTTTTCAAAAAATCATGTTTTTACAAAAAATCATGTTTTTACCTGTCACAGGTGTGACATCTATATAATATACGTATATAAAAACATTTGCATATTTGAATGCAACGTTGTGTCAAAATTTCAAAGCAATTGGTGAAGAACTTTCGTAGATTAGCAATTTTGAACAAACAACGATTACATTTTTATTTATATAGATGATTCGCTTATTGTGGGGATGCATTTAGGATGCCATTGCAAAAGAAAACTGGTGGAATTCTGAGAAAAGGGGCCTTGTGGGAAGCAGAGGTGGAGGGAAAAATATCCCCACACTTTTCAAAAATAAAGAAGAAGAAACAAGCTGTCACGATAGCCTGCGAAAGCCAGCAGATGAAAGTGTCAATAAAGAGAATGTGTGACAAACGGAATGCAGACTTTCAATGTCAAGTGAGAAAGGACAAAAGATTTCAAAATAAAAAAATGTCAATAAATAGGGTGGGGAGAAAATCACAGTTGAGGAAGGACTACTCAAGAGTAATTACGGAAGAGTCCTAACAGAGGCAGAGGAAGTGAAAGCAATATGCAAAGATACAAGGAAACCCTTTTCAAATAGAATTACAGAAGGACAGAAACATCTGTAGGAAGAGAATATATTCAGGAACTGACTCCACTAGAAAGTAAGGCAGGAGAGATAATAAATCAGTTGCCAGGATAGAAAATGAATGAAATACCTATTGAACTGCTGAAAGTTGCAGAAAGAAGAGGTGGTTAAAATGCTAATTGCTCAATGGGATCTTCCTCACGGCCAATAATGTGCATTCCCTGGTCCTTGAGTTGGCAGAAAAATATGCCAGCTTTATTGTGCTGCCCCAGAGGCAGAATTTGAATCTGCCTCAGTAATCTATCTTCACTGTGGGACAAGTTAAAATGATTATCATGGTTTTGTTCCCCTCTCACCCAGCATCAGCATCCAGTGGGGGAAATACTACCGATTGCCCTTAAAATGTGTCTGGGAATGCTTGAAGGAATGCATATGGGGATATAGAGATTAGCAAACTTTCAGGGGTTGATCAAGTAACATGTTGTTAGGCGGAGATGTTCTGCATTGGTAAACTGTGACTTGGGGTCTTTCTGAACATGGGTCTACTGATCTTTCTGAAGATTGACAGAACCATGTCCAAAAATAACCAAGCAAGAGGGAACTTACAGTCAGCTCTTCTGGCTTCATCCTGTCCCATCTTCCATCCCATTAATCTGTCACCTAGGATACTTTTAGACCAAGGTTTATCAGCATTCCAGGTGGCTGATAAAACTTGAGCCAGCAGAACAATTGGCAGAACCCTTAGCCAGCTTGTTCTGGACCCCAAATCATTAATTCCCCCTTGATCTTCCAGGAGACTGGTGAATTTTCCCTGCCCACCAATTCACAGATGGGAGGAGCTTCAGGAGGTGACAGCAGCTACACCTGAAGCACTGTTGGAGGAAGTCTGGTGAAAAACCCAATTCTTCTCTCTCTTTATTGCCTATGGAGATCGCCATCCAGTGGCACTCTTCAGTGTGACCCAGTCCCCGTTGAGTAGGGAGGGCATTTTGGACTATTTGTTGGGCCACTGTGAGGATAATTCTGACAGATAGTCACTCAGATTCACTTGGACTCTGAGTGGGCAGTCAGGATATAAGCTGAGCTTGAACCACTAACTTCTGATGGACAGCAATCTCTGTGCTGTCAACTCGGCCAGATCTAAGCCCCTTCAGGGCTGTAAAAGAATCCAGGGATGTGACCTGAGGTTGATCCAGTTTGATGGAGAAGGTGATACCTCCTATCTGAAAAGACACAGTGATGCACACACACACCCTCCAGAGACGTTCTCATAATGTTTTTGTTTTTTTACTTATTATCAATTATATTTCTCAGCTTTAGTTGTGAAGTGTACAGAGACATTTGGAGACATATGGCAAATAGAGGATGGGCTAGACTAAAACAAAGATAGTTAGTAAGGATGATAGCTAAGTGAATGGATGAGATTAAAGGAGATAATGAAGTCTACTTGTGAATGTTATTGATTATTCTTGGGTACAGAAAATGTAAGTCAGGCCTCTCTAGGGTGACCAGACGTCCCGCATTTGGCGGGACAGCCACACCTTTTCATAATTTTTCCCGCGTCCCGGGGCATTCTCAAAAGATCCCACTTTAATTTTGGCGCCTTCTTGCTCACTCCCCCGCCCATCCGCTGCCGCTCGCATGGGCAGGGTAGTGTAGCGAGTGAGCAAGCGGATGGGTGGGGAGCGAGTGAGCCACTCATTCATTCCCCCGCCCATCCGCTGCCGCTCGCATGGGCTGGGTACTGTAGCGAGTGAGCGAGCAGATGGGCGGGGAGTGAGCCGCTCATTCGTTCCCCCGCCCATCCGCTGCCGCTTGCATGGGCTGGGTACTGTAGTGAGCGAGCGAGCGGATGGGCGGGGAGCGAGTGAGCCACTCATTCGTTCCCCCACCCATCCGCTGCTGCTCGCATGGGCTGGGTACTGTAGTGAGTGAGCGAGCGGATGGGCGGGGAGCGAGTGAGCCGCTCATTCATTCCCCCGCCCATCCGCTGCTGCTTGCATGGGCTGGGTACTGTAGTGAGTGAGCGAGCGGATGGGCGGGGAGCGAGTGAGCCACTCATTCGTTCCCCCGCCCATCCGCTGCTGCTTGCATGGGTGGGGTGTAGCAAGTGAGCGGGCGGATGAGCGGGGGAACAGCTCGCCTTTCCAGCCCCACTTCCACCCGGAAAAGCCATGGGAAAGCCTCTGCCTCTCCGAAAAGAGCCACCTGTGTGTGTGGCCCTCGGCGGGGTCTGGAAGTGGAGCCTTTCCCCAAAACATCCCTCGCGCACTTCGGGGGCTGGCGGGCGAGGCGAGCGCAGTGGCCGGAGACTCCCCCGCGGGACCATTGTTCCCAAGGCAAGAAAACACCGCGCAGCACTTTTCAACTCCTGCGCAGCCACAGTGATTTGTTGTGATGAGCACGGGGCGACTGGACTGACGGTAAGCCCCTCCCACACCGGACTAATTGTTGCTGCCTCCTCCTCTAACAGCACCGCCGGATTTGCTGCCTGGCGCTGCAGCTGAGGTGAAGCCGCCAAGGCTCCCGCCGTGCTTTTGAGGAGCCTTGAGGCCACGGGAGCCAGTAGGAAGGCGGCGGAGGGGCGGGAGCAGGAAAAAAGGCCCGATGGCTCCTCAAAAGCACGGCAGCGGAGGAGGGGGCAGGGCAGAGGTAACGCAGTGCCCAGCTCAGGGGCTCCGAGCGGAGGGGGAGGAAGCACCACTGCTGCCATGGGCAGGAGCTTTGGTGGCTTCACCACAGCGCCAGGCGGCAAAAATTTTAATCAAGAACATCCCCGCCCCGCCCCGCCTGCCAATGGTGTCCCGCTTTACCAATTTTAAAATCTGGTCACTTTAGGCCTCTCATTTCATGTGAGTTGTTTAATTTTTTAAAAAAAACAAATGCTGCCTTCCATCATGCTCAATTTCAAAGCTAGGTTCCTCTCAATTAACATGTAGTTTATTACTTCGTTATCTGTCTGCCCTTTTTAGTTGCCTTCCTTATACCAAGTGTGAGTTAATGAAAATGAAACAGGAAATATTTATTATGTAATATCTGCACATTTGAAACTTTTTAAATCTCTCAGGCATATTCCATAGGGTTTAGAAATAGCTGAGGAAAATCACTTTATCATTTGCCTTCACACTTGTCCGTTGATTTATTCTTCAGTCTGGACACTTAAATCAAGTGGGTTTTATTGCACAGCAGTACCATAGATCAAAAATTATGGCAATGGCCCTGATAACTAGCATTGTTCTTCTTACACTTTAATTCTTTCTGAATGGACGTCTGTTATTAGATGATTGGACTGAGCTTCCTCCCATCCCTTGCTGACGCCCACAGGCTGGTTTTCTAGGAATACTTCAGACATGAACTGCAAGGTGTTGACTGGGCCTCTGAGAGGTCCACATCGCTCTGCTTCATCCAGTTCTGCCACAACCCAATGCAGCCTCTCCCTCACCGCCTCCCTTTTGCCCAGGAAGCTGCTGCCACTGATCCTACCTCACTCAGGGACAGAGAGTGTCACATTGTGCCATCCTGCTGCCCTCTCCTCAGCCGGGCCTGATAAGGTCCCTTGGGTAGATGAAGCTCTGCTGCCCTGCCACACTCGCCATATACATCCTAGGACAGTGATGGCAGTTTTGTCATTGCATGCCGAAAGCCTGTCCGTGTGCCCACACCCATAATACAACGCACATGTGACTCCCCCCCCCCGTGTGCCCTGCCCTGCTGCACATGCCCGCATGACCCATCCACATCCCATTTTGGGCCTAGTAGGTCTCCCTGCAGCCTGCTGGGAGCAAAAACAGGCTGTGAGGGTGCCCCCCCCCATGCTCCCCATGCCCCCACACATGTGCACGCATGTCCCGCATGTGCCCTTCCCCCCTGCACATGTGCGGCAGAGACCCAAAAATCAGTTGGCCGGTGGGAGGTGCGTGTGGAGCTGAGCTGGGGTGATGGCTCGCGTTCCTGCAGAATGGACTCTGCATGCCACCTGTGGCGCACATGCTATAGGTTTGCCCTCACGGTCCTAGGAAGGCACCTTCGCCCAGCATCTGGCTTCTGGCCTCCACCAGGAGGAGGAGGAGGAGGAGAAGCGAAGGTAAATCTGGGGAGGGAATGGAAGGGAACAGCAGGGGTTTGTCGGAATGCAACGCAACCAAAAGGGCAGAGATAGAGGAAAGATAGGAGTTGAAATACCCCTGCGGTCATAAGTGTGGACAGATGTGAACCCAAATTTTAATTACGTGACCACAAGGAATTGCAATGGATGTAATTTTGGGAACCGGTCATAACTCCTTCTTTTCAACACTGTTGTTAGTTGGAAGGGTTATAAATTGAAGATCAGTTGTATTTTAAAGCTATGCAAAAACAAGGTCTATCTGTTGTTAATGCAACCGTCTTCAATTTGAGCAAAAGTTGGAATACAGTCTATACAACAATGTGTTTGGGTGGGTACACAAATAGTGGTTTTCTTGCAACCAGGAAAACCATGATTATTAAAACAATAATAGTGCTTATAATTCTGCCCTTGGACCACATTTGAAGCTTGGGATTTTCTTAACACAAGTTTTCAAAATATTAGATCTTGCTTTATTGACTACAATAAGGATAGACTTTCTTTGATTAGGTAGAAACTTTCATTAATTGTTCATTCTGATTGATGCTTCTTATTACACCAGCCTTTGTTAATTATTGAATATTAATTTGTGGTTAATAATGGTTTTGAAGTACTACGTTGATGTAAGATCACTGCATATAGCAGTAGTAATCTAATGTGACTGAAAATTCTTGTTCAGTTTTACATAACCTTGCAAATCTTCCTTCCATTTGTTTTTCTTCAGCATTTCTTTTCCTGCTATTTTTCTTGGTTGTGCTTTCAAATATTTATTAAATTAAATTAAAATTAAAACTTTAATAACGTAATTCTTACAAGAAATATCACTAAGCCTAACAGAAGTCCTATATTCATACCAGTGGTATGAAAATGTTTTTTTAAAGTCCTAAAGGCTGCCACCCAGGGGGACCCTGTCCATCACCAGGCCCGCTCAGCCATGCTTACACCCCACTAACGCTGCCACGTTGATGCTGCCTCTCTGATGTCGATTGAGCCTGTAGCTGCATGTGGCTCTTCTACTCGGGTGCAAAACTGCCTCCTCTGATGTAACTCTTTTGCTCGGATGGGGCTAACCAGGAAAAGGGGCTATGAGGACACTGAGTGGGGGTGGGGGTGTGGCTGAGGGTGGGGGTCATGGTGATTGGTGATGGTGGGTGGGTGGGTGGGTGTCATCTGGGTGGAGTTGTGGGTGGAGCTGGGTGGGGTAATGGTATATATGCATGGGTGGTGGTGTTAACTTGGTTAGAACTGACTTGGATTTGATTACCTTCGTATCATTGTCATTTAGTGCTGGTTATCACGTAGTTTGTTAGATAGAGATAAAAGTTTTTCACCAAACAAACTGAATCTCTGTTTGTGTGCAACGTGAATGCCAGAACGTGACACCTAAAGCAGGCATCTCAGAATAAGCCAGTGAGAAAAAGTAGCTGAATAAGCTTGAAATGCTAATTGATTTTGAAGAAGAAAATGCTAAAAACTAAGAGGCAAGAGGTAAATTGAATGGTTTATTCTCTGAAAGGATCTGGCCATTTTATCTCATCACTAGGCACCTCCACACTGAATTATTTTGGTGTGCAATCAGGTTTTGTATGTGGCATACACACCCAAAAAAGAAGACAGAGTAAGTAGGATAAAACTGACCAATTTGTTTCACTATGATTACTCCCATTTTCTTTTTAAATTGCCAGGTCTGACTTTATACAGGGATCATTTTGAAGGAGAGGCCTTTCTGAGATTTTGTCAGTGTCTACATAGGGAAGTCAGGAAATACTGTCCACATCTTGTTATTCTTGTATATTGCAAAAAGAAGGAAATAGTAGAGCAGTGTTTTTCAAACTTTTTTGTGCAAAGGCACACTTTTTTCATGAAAAAAATCACGAGGCACACCACCATTAGAAAATGTTAAAAAAATTTAACTCTGTGCCTATATTGACTATATATAAAGTGTTTTTCCCACGGCACACCTTACACTATGTCACGGCACACTAGTGTGCCGCGGCACAGTGGTTGAAAAACACTGTAGTAGAGGAAGACATCATTTGTCAGCTGTGACCAGGGGGGCATTTGCCCAGGTTCGCCTGGTGCACCAGTTGCGTCCCTACCTGAACCGGGAGGCTCTCACAACAGTCACTCGTGCCCTTGTGACCTCTAGGCTGGAGTACTGCAATGTGCTCTACATGGGGCAGCCCTTGAAGAGCATTCGGAGACTTCAGCTTGTCCAGAATGCAGCCACGCGAGCGATCGTGAGTGCACCTCGTTTCACCCACGTAACACCTATCCTCCGCGAGCTGCACTGGCTGCCTGTTGATCTCCGGGTGCGCTTCAAGGTGCTAGTTGTCACCTACAAAGCCCTTCATGGTATTGGATCTGGGTACTTGAGAGACCGCCTACTGCCAATTACCTCCACTAGGCCAATAAGATCCCATAGATTAGGCCTCCTCCGAATTCCATCAGCCGGTCAATGTCGATTGGCGACCACTCGGAGGAGGGCCTTCTCGGTGGCTGCTCCGGCCCTCTGGAACGAACTCCCCGTGGAGATTCGTACCCTCACCACCCTCCAGACCTTCCGCGTAGCCCTTAAGTCCTGGCTGTCCTGACAGGCCTGGGGCTAAAGACGTCAACCCCACCCGAATAGTACGACTGTTGCGCTTTTTAACAATGTATTGTATTTATGTATGTAACTTGTTCTGTCCTTCCCTCCCCCTGAATTGTGAGCCGCCCTGAGTCCCCCCAGGGAAAAGGGCGGCATACAAATAAAGTTAAAAAAAAAAAAGACACTGTCAAGTACCAGAGAATTCAGAAGGTCCAGGCAGTTCAAATGAGTATAAAGATTTATTGCAAACTGTCCACCAGAATCTGGACTACTAACGTCCAAGCAAATCAGTGACAGATAAGAGTCAATGGAATTCAAGAGACCGGGTTCAATCCTGTGTGGGCAAAGGGACTCATGACATGTGTTTGATGCAGGGGTGGGTTTCAAAAATTTTTACTACTGGTTTTATGGGCGTGGCTTGTTTGATGGGTGTGGCTTGTTGGTCATGTGATGGTGGGCATGGCTTTTGGGTCATGTGACTGGGTGGTTGTGTAGCTGGTTGGTTATGTGACTGGGTGGAAGTGGCCAACTTGCCACCACTCACGTCAAGGGGCACCTAGCTTGGCTTCTCCACACCTCAACTTTGACCCCTCTCTTGGCTCAGCCTGGTCATCTCCTACAGAGACTATATGAATCAAATGGAGCTGTTATAGCTTAACTACATCTGAATAGTAAGAATAAGTTTCATAAGATTCATTGACCATGTGCCATCAAGTCATTTTTGATTCCTAGTGACCACATAAAGAACTTTTTACCCATGATACAATACAATAGCAGAGTTGGAAGGGACCTTGGAGGTCTTCTAGTCCAACCCCCTGCCTAGGCAGGAAATCCTCTACCGTTTCAGACAAATGGCTATCCAGCATCTTCTTAAAGACTTCCAGTGTTGGGGCATTCACAACTTCTGGAGGCAAGCTGTTCAACTGATTAATTGTTCTAACTGTCAGGAAATTTCTCTCAGTTCTAAGTTGCTTCTCTCCTTAATTAGTTTCCACCCATTGCTTTTTGTCCTGCCCTCAGGTGCCCTGGAAAATAGTTTGACTCCCTCTTCTTTGTGGCAACCCCTGAGATATTGGAACACTGCTATCATGTCTCCCCTAGTCCTTCTTTTCATTAAACTAGCCATACCCAGTTCCTGCAACCGTTCTTCATACCTTTTAGCCTCCAGTCCCCTAATCATCTTTGTTGCTCTTCTCTGTACTCTTTCTGGAGTCTCCACATCTTTTCTACATCATGGCGACCAAAACTGAATGCAGTATTCTAAGTGTGGCCTTACCAAGGCATTATAAAGTGGTATTAACACTTCAAGTGATCTTGATTCTATCCTTCTGTTTATGTAGCCTAGAACTGTGTTGGCTTTTTTGGCAGCTGCTGCACACGGCTGGCTCATATTTAAATGATAATCTTTCCCTAACCTTTTTTCCCCTAGATGCTTCAACAATGCACACATCACTCAGGTGATGTGACGTAAATAGCAAACAATTGTTTTCTTTTCTTTTCTTCTCTAATTCTCTAATTACAATAATAAAAGGGAATGTTAATGCATATCTTGGAGATTATCAACTAGAAATTTTAATTTGGATTAGAAATGGCAAACAATTGTTTTTTTCTGTCTTTTAACTATAAAAACAAAAGGGAAGGTTAACATATACTTTGATTATTAACTAGAAATGTCAACATTTTTCCTTTTCTCTTTAGATTGTCTTAGATTTTAAATGGTCATTTTGTTAACACATATTAATAGATTGTTGTTTAGAGATTGTTGCTTTTTGCGTTTGTGGAGAGAAGAGGAGAGAAAAATGTAAATAACCCTTAGTTAACTATAATAATAATAATAAAGATATGTTAGAGAGAGGAAATGTTAGATGTCCTACTAATTGACTTTTTTTTCCTTAGAATATGTTATAAAGATATAAAGATATGGCAGATTGACTGAAACTGGGGGAAGGTGAAAAAATGCCAGCAGGTGGCTGTGTTTGTGAAATCTTAACTAGATGAAAATTGTGGTATGGTGATAGTAAAATATATAAATTTTTAACATATACAATTTAAACTGAATGGAATATATGTGATTGTGGACAGAACGCACGAAATGTACTTGTGACCAATGGATACGCTTTCTACAAGATGTAATGAAAGATGATGCTTTTCTTTTTGTGTTTTTCCTGTAATAAAAAAAAATTATTAAAAAAAAACAATGTACTCATTGCCACAGTAGCAGAGTCCATTCATCTTGCTGCTGGTCAGCCTATCTTCTCTTCCATCTTTCCCAGCGCTGGAGCCTTCTCCAGAGAGCTGGGCCTTTGCATAATGGGTCCAAAGAACCCATTTGTTCTTTGTAATTTGTGCCTCAAGTGAGAAATCTGAGTTGATTTGTTCAATGGTTTATCAGTTTGTTTTCTTGAATGTCCATGGTATTCTCAGGAGCCTTCCCCAACACACCTACACCTACACCTCTACACACACACACACACACACACTCACACTCACACACACACAGAATACAAATGCAGAAACGGATGTTGAGGGAACACTGTGTACATTTGAGAAAATCCAAAGAGACACATCTGGATAATTAGCAACTCTTCCAGAGTTTATATTTTATGTCTGTGTGGGAACCAAAAGATCCAAATGCTGAAGAGCAATCAGAAGATAATGTGGGAGGTTTGCCTTGGCCTCCTGCCTTTGGGGATTGTTTTCATAGATTGTAGCCTCAGAAAGTATTAAGCTAGGATTTTTAAAATGTGACTGGCAAAACTACCGAGGCCTTGTTTCAAAATAACGGACAGGGGAGGGAATTCACATATTACACTAAGCCTAAAACAAGCAAGTGACATTATGATTCAGTGCTGTAGACAGTGTGAGTCCAGCCACAATGGCTTGTTCAATGAGGCTCTACAAATCTTTCTAAAGAGGTGCTTTGCAACACGAACAACACACACAAAACTGCTTCCAGATGTTTGTACATATTTGAGTAGAATTTGGACCTGTTTGAAGAGAAACGTAGGGAAATTATGAACCTGTTTACAGAAACGGTTGGGGGGGAGGGTGGAAATGTAGAAAGCAGCTGCATGAATGTGGAAGAAGCCGCAGCTGGTTTAACAAGAAGAGGAGTCCATACAAGCTCCTGGGTATTGCAAAGTCCCGTTTTTGAAGGATCTTATTCAACCCAATGAAAGGGTAGAACCACTCATGTTTAATAAGGACTGAGAACAGCAGTGACTGTGAAAGTCTCTTTCATGACTTGTTTATAATGATATCTGAACTAGGATTCTTGGCTTTCTTTCTCTTAGCTAGCCAGAAGCGGGAAGTCACAGCTGATCTTTATAATTTGATCTGTGGGTGTACAGAATTAGATAAAAGGTTTGTGGTTTGCTGTACTTAGTGTTGGTTCAGTTAAGGCAACTTGGCCTTTGTGGAAAGTCTGCCCTACCACAATAGGTGGACTTTTCTAGTCTATTTTCAGTAGCCTGAAGTGTACTTTAGTAAGCTGAGACACTTCCAGATTGTTGTTGTTGTTAGTCACGAAGTCGTGTCCGACCCATCATGACCCCATGGACAATGTTCCTCCAGGCCTTCCTGTCCTCTACCATCCTCTGGAGTCCATTTAAGCTCACGCCTGTTGCTTCAGTGACACCATCCAGCCACCTCCATCTCTGCCACCCCCTCCTCCTCCTTCTGCCCTCCATCGTTCCCAGCATGAGGCTCTTCTCCAGTGAGTCCTTCCTTCTCATTAGGTGGCCAAAGTATTTGAGTTTCATCTTCAGGATCTGGCCTTCTAAAGAGCAGTCAGGGTTGGTCTCCTCTAGGACTGATTGGTTTGATTGCCTTGAAATCCAAAGGACTCATAGGAGTCTTCTCCAGCACCATAGTTCAAAGGCCTCAATTCTTTGGCGCTCAGCTTTCCTTATGGGATTTCCAGGCTTCTGGTTTTCATTTCCTTGAATTTGTTCTGCTTTCATAAAGAACGCAAGGTGAGCAGGAAGGAGCTAAGCTGAATTGTCATGACAGAAAGAATGATGTATTTTCTTCTTAACAGAACATAGATCCTTTTTTCCTGCTGGGGTGGCTAGGAGCGTTTCAGGAAAAAGGGACCCCTTCTCTCAGGACTGCGTGTCCCCTTTGTGTAAGAACAACAGGCAACACTTAATACTGTCACTCTCAGAGAGGTTCCAGGCCACCAGATCCCCAAGAAAACCCCCATAGAGAGAAATTCTCCCGAGATCCAGGCACGGCTGCAAAGAGCCCCTCCGTGCAATACTATCTGTATTGGATCTGGGGCATAAATATTTATTACGGTTTTCTCTTTCCACTGAGGATATATCACTCACAAAACTGGAGATGAAGAAAAGCCAAAGTGACAGGAGTCAGATGAATGCTAACATATCTGAACTTTCAAATAAAAGCTGACGGTTTTGATATTAAAACAAACCTGTCCTTTGTCACCAGCGGTATATTGAACAAGTATTTTAACAGAATGGATGTGTTATGATATTACCAGCTATCGTCCTTCCGAGAATATATAAAAAATGAAACAAAAGAAAGTGCTTCGGCTTTTTATAGCAATAGCAGTTAGACTTATATACCGCTTCATAGGCCTTTCAGGCCTCTCTAAGCGGTTTACAGAGAGTCAGCATATTGCCCCCAACAACAATCCGGGTCCTCATTTTACCCACCTCGGAAGGATGGAGGGCTGAGTCAACCCTGAGCCGGTGAGATTTGAACCGCTGACCTGCTGATCTAGCAGTAGCCTGCAGTGCTGCATTTAACCACTGCGCCACCTTGGTCCCCATATTCAAAAGATGGCCTTCAAAAAAAAAACCTGAAGTCATTTGCTTCCTGAGTTTTATTAATATTGAGCTAGCACAGAGAAAGCTACAGTCGGGGTTTTCAACTCTGATTTTGTTTTGCTGTTCTAAATAATACAATATCATATATATGTATGTAGGTATGTAACAGAACAACAAAACAAGAGGTGGAAGAGACCTTGGAGGTTTTCTAGTCCATCCCCAGCTCAATATATACCCACTACCGTCTTAGAATAAATCTTTATGTACAGCATTTCTAGATGTATTATGTCCACACATTTATAGATCTTTTTTTTGTCTTAGAAATATATTCTTCATTTCAGAAAATGTTTTTCAGAAAAAATAACATTTTTCAGGCTGAATTAGAATGTCAATGATGGGTTTGATCCCATCAACTGCAAAGCAGAAAGCAGAGACCTAGAAATATTTATTCATTTATATGTCACTTTTATTATTTTTTATTTTTGCAAATAATTGAAAGTGGTGAACATATCCAACACATCTTCCTCCTTCCATTTTCCTCACAACAGCAACCTTGTGGATTGCATTGGGCTGAGAGAGAGAGATGAGTGATGAAAACTTTATAAAATAATGAACGCTCAAACCCTGGAAGTCTTTAAGGTGATGTTGGATGACCCTTTGTCTGAAGTGGTGCAGGGTTTCCTGCCTAAGCAGGTGTGTGTGTGGACTAGAAGACCTCCAAGGTCCCTTCCAACTCCTTTATTCTATATTCTATAATAATATTACTAGAGAATAAATTCTGTTTGTGATTAGTCTCCACTATTTCTTCCTGTATGCTATTTAGGTGCATTTCTTCATGAATAAGCAATGCATATTTTTTGCCAAATTGAAAAGTGAATGGGAGGTAAAGTGTTTACAAGGTTTTATGTATTTATACTCATGCAAATTTGCTATATACTAATTTATTTTGATTATGCTCAATCAAAAGGTAGCATTTGCACGATGGAATTTAAGGATTTACCCGTGTCAACAGAACTTCATGAAACGTAGATAATGATTAAGTACTTTTATTTCTGCTCTAATCAGAAATGTTCTATTTTGTGGATTATACTTCCTTTCTATTTGCTTTCCATATTATTAAGAGACTATGTGATGGCAATATCAATACTACAAGTAACAGTGTGACTGCATTAATTTCAGTGAACGATTGCCACTTTTTAACTTCTACATGATTGTGCAAACCATTATAATTTCCTCCCATCCTTCTTTTTTTATATCAAAGCAGGAAAGAATGAGTTACTAATACTTCCCTCATTGAAAAGCTGCTCTATATTGTGCTAATCAAGAACACTAAACAAATTCTTAATGGGTGCTAATATGCAAAGTTCTAATACTAGGTTGCCATTATTAAGCCTTAAATAAGCTTTGGGAGGCTTAATAAAAAAAAATAGCTTTCAATCATAGAGCAGTAAAGCAGGTTTTTTTAACTACACAGAAGGTTATTAATGGTCAAGCTTATAAACCCTTTAAATTGTGCAAAATTGTCCCAGGCACAGATTTTCATAAACACACTAGTACATTCAAAAGCCTCTGAGCACACATTCAGAACCTCAAATCTCTTAATTGAATGAACAAACCAGGTTTTTGCAAAAAGTATTTTACAAAAGGCAGTTTGCTTGAATTCTTTTATTAATTGGTATTAATTAATGCAGAAGTCAAATCAGCTCGGCTCTTCTGTTTTCAGCCACACAAAAATAGGAAAAGGTTTTGAATATTCCAGCAGCTAGAACAATTTGCTTTTTCTTTTTTTTTACCCCAGGGACAAAAAAAATAGATCCGCATATCGATTGTCATCAGCTTGTTAACTTACTGAAAAATCAAAAAAGTGGGTTATTTTGTTTTTTTCTTTTAATTGAAAATGATAACTTTCATTAGAAGCCCTGAAAGTGTAGTTTGCTGTTTCCCATGCAAGCCCTAGACTCTGAGAGCTAAATGAAAGGAACACGAGGAAAGCTTTTAGGCACTGTATTATTATTTTTTTTGACAGAAATACTAATTCATCTATTTCTTTGCACAAACAGGTCAAGCTGTGCTAGAGAGAAAAGAACCCAATCAGTCCATTGACACAAATGGTGTTTCTTTCCCAACTAATTTTTAAAGTACTCTCTTTTCCCTACTGCAACAGACACTTGAGATTCAGCAAGAGGGGCTGAGCCACCCAGTATTGACTCTGCAGGATCTAATAGCAGTGTGTGTGTGTGTGTGTGTGTGTGTGTATGTTTGTGAGTGAGTGGGGGGGTGAGCGAGTGAGTGAGTGATCTTTTTGCAAGTCTGTCAGTCTGTGGCTACATTTATTTATTTTTAAATGGAGAGGGAGTGCACTTCCTTTGTGTCAAGAAATGAGGATATTAGCAAAAGGAGGAAAGACAGTCAGCATTGCTGCTTAGGGGGTTAAAATCCCACCAGGAAAACATAAAAACTCTTATCTATTTGCTTGATGTCAATGATAAATATTCAACAGCACAGGCAAAGGACAGCAATTGTGAATTGTACGGGTACCCTTGCTCAGAAAGTAGATCGCTTGCCCTCTCTGTATATTTAATAACATGGGAATTACAGAAATTAAAAATTAAGATTATTGAGGGAAGGTTGAGAAGTGATTCCCCTTCAGCGCTATGCTGAATGATGGAGTAACAGACTCACAAAAACTGAAGTGATGATAAGTGTCTATGCCTCTGTGGAGAGTCTCAATCATCCCTGTCATAGCTGTCCCAAAAGAACTTTTTCCAAAAGGGAACTGTAATTTCCTTTTTGTTTATTTGTTTGTTTGAAAAATGTTTCACTTCTCATCCACACGAAGGTAGCCCAAGAATTCTGAGAACTGAAGAACCTTCTTGGATTAGAAGTGAAACTTTTTCAAACAGACAAATAAACAAAAAAATTGACAAGTCCTGTTGCCTTTTGGAAAAAGTACCTTTGCGAGAAGTGATGTTCATGTATAAGGTGCCACCAGATTGTTGCTTTTACTGTTAAAGACGAGCGCAACTGCGGTTCTCAAAACAATTCTGTTATATAGACTGAAGGTAGAACTCAGATGGTTCCTCTGCATAGAGGCGGGTTCCTATTGGTTCCGACTGGTTTGGCCAAGTAGGTAGAACCAGTTCGTCCCCGACTCAGTTCTATCAGTGATGGCACCATCTTTCGGTTCTGTGAATGTGCAGAACAATCTTCATTGCAAAAGTTTAATTTTTTTTTTACCCGCCGATCCGGCAGTAATGCCAGCAGGAACCCACCCCTGGCTCTGCAGGATGTGAGCAGGCGAGTCTCAATTGTAGACATTCAACAACTTCATTCAATCCAAAGCAAATTCACCCACATTTTACCTTGTAGACTAAAATACGGACTGGAATGTGGTTCTGCTTCTGAATCCAGATCTGAACAGATTTTGTAAGCATCACATGACTTCCATTTTTCTCTTAATACTGGTGTCCTCGCTTAACAAGTAGTTGTTTTACAATCAAAGTTACAATGGCTGTGGAAGGATGCTTTAGGGCTCACAAAGCACCCACTGCCCCTACGTAGTCATATCAGGTCAGTTTTACAACCCGTTGCGATGTTCCAGTCACATGACCATAATTTTTCTTTTTTTAAATCTGTTTCTGCCATTCTTTTGCTGATTTCCAGCAAAAAACAGCTATTCAGATGATTAGATTCAACTGCTGTGTGCTGAGTGCTATGGCACTCACTTAACAACCATCACTTTAAAAAGCCAGGAATTTATGTCTAGTCATGTGGGTGCTTGATTTACAACCACAGTAACTTATGGCCATAAATCTGTGCTCAACTATGGTCCTACGTCAAGGACTACCTGTTACTGGAGTTCCACATTGCCTCTACAGCATCCCCTCCCCTTGTGTGAACACAAGCTATTAGCGCTTGAGATGTTGTCATTATTGAAGGCAGTCGTAGTGGAGGAGATCCTAACTATCCAGAGGAAGTTGGAGGAGGTGAGGTCCCCTTTGCAGGAACGTCCATGATGACATTTGACATCTTGAATGTCATCAAGCCGGATACAAAAGGGTAGCCCAAGGGCATCTGAAATTTATGGCCACATAAATATGCCATAAATTTTTTTCCACTTCTCCCTGTACATAAGGAACACTGGGTTTGTTTAAAAAGAGTAACGTTAAATTTTTAACACCTTATTTAAAGAGTGATACAAGAGTTTAAATAAAATATTATAATGTGATTGACTGGAATAAGAATAGAAATGTACATGATAAATTTCGTCTTTCTTCCTTTCCCTCAAGGGATGATGAATCCCAGCATTTAAACACCCAACTGGCATTTTTAGCAAGTCAATGAGACATGTTACATGCAGCAAAATTGAGGCAGACCAAGTGGAATATTAATGATTTGTGGTAAATCCATCCACCTGTTTTTGACTCATGACAGACAGACACTGACGTGGAAATACAAGACTCAGACTCCAACTGAACATCATAATAATTTAATGTGGTGTATTTGCAATTCTTTAAAAGTTACATTTCAGTATGACAGTTAAGGGTGGGACACAAATGTCATCCTTACAGTTAGGGTGAATGTAAAATTGTTGGGTAAACCAACAGCTCCTTTCAGTATTCCCGAGATCTTGCCCCTGTCATGGTCGGACCACTACCTACTGAGGCTTGACTTTCGGAGACCAAACCCCCACTGTAGGGAGGAGGAACCGATTAGGTGGTTCCACCCCAGGCGTCTTATGGACCCTTTGGGCTTTCAGACGGAGCTTGGAGTTATTCCTGATACCCTCGTCCGCAGTCTGGCGGAGACTCTGGTTGCTGCCTGGAATTCAGCAGCGACAGAGGCTCTTAACCAGATTGCACCTTTACGGCCGATCCGAGGCAGTGGATCCAGGAGGGCCCCTTGGTTTACCGAGGAACTCCGGGAGATGAAGTGCCGAAAGAGACGCCTAGAGCAACGATGGAGATCCAGTAAGTCTGAGTCAGACCGAGCGCTTTTAACATCCAGCATCAGAGCCTACCTTCGGGCAATTAGGACAACAAAAAGGACACACATTGCCTCTCTGATTGCTTCCGCTGAGTCGCGCCCAGCCGCCTTGTTCAGGATAACCCGTTCCCTCCTAAATAGGAGGGATACGAGTGATCCTTTGCAAGGCAGAGCTGAGGATTACGTCCAATTCCTCGCGGATAAAGTTGCTCGGCTTCGGACGGACCTGGACTCCAATTGCGCAGAGCCAGCCGAGGCACCAGGGGAGAATCTGGAAGGACATCACTGGATTGATTTTCAAGCTGTTACCACTGAGGACGTGGACAAGGCCATGGGAGCTGTAAGTGCCTCCACATGAGTACTGGACCCGTGCCCCTCCTGGCTGGTCGCTAACAGCAGGGAGGTGACACGGGGCTGGATCCAGGCGGTTGTTACCGCCTCCCTTCGGGAGGGGTTCTTTCCCCCCGCTCTAAAGGCGGCGGTGGTGAGACCCCTTCTGAAGAAGCCATCTTTGGATCCAGCCGTGTTAAACAACTATCGTCCAGTCTCCAACCTCCCCTTTGTGGGGAAGGTTGTTGAGAAAGTGGTGGCCTTTCAGCTCCGGCGGTCCTTGGAGGAAACCGATTATCTAGATCCCTTCCAGTCGGGATTTAGGCCTGGCTACAGCATGGAAACCGCTTTGGTCACATTGATCGATGATCTCTGGAGAGCCAGGGATGGAGGTTATGCCTCCGTCCTAGTGCTCCTTGACCTCTCAGCGGCCTTCAATACCATCGACCATGGTATCCTTCTGCGACGACTGCGGGAGGTGGGGGTGGGAGGCACTGTCCTACGGTGGTTCTCCTCTTACATCTCGGACAGGTCGCAGTCAGTGTTGGTCGGAGGGCAGAGATCGACCCCTAGTCCCCTGAATTATGGGGTGTCGCAGGGTTTGGTCCTGTCCCCCCTCCTGTTTAATATCTACATGAAGCCGCTGGGTGAGATCATTCGACAGCACGGGATAAAATACCATCAGTATGCGGACGATATGCAGCTGTATCTGTCCGCCCCATGCCAACTCAATGAAGCGGTTGACGTGATGTGCCAGTGCCTCGAGGCTGTTAGGGACTGGATGGGGGTTAACAAGCTCCATTCCCACCCCACTCTGGGACCAGCCACAGCTGTCATTTGCCAGTTCTCCAAACTACTCAAAATTTCCACTACCGGTTCGCCAGAATTCACCCTTGGCTGAGAGAGAGTGACTGGTCCAAAGACACAGGAATGTCTTTTATGCCTAAGGCAAGACTAAAACTCAAAGCCTTGATGAATGTAATAGGGACTCCTGTTTTAGTTCTGCTTTGGCTTTAAAGGAATGCACCGAGTCAGATATAAAAATGGGACATAAAAGAAGAGCAAGATGGATTTGAACCTAACAAAATGAATTTAGAGCTTGTTGTGCGTGTACTTTTCACTGCACATTTGTATTCTGTGAGATCATCCAAACTGCTTTCCATTGGACTTCAGCAATGACTGTACAGTGAAACTGGACAAAATCATGAAAAATTGAAAATGTTTTAAATTTTAACTGTTTTGAAATATTTCAGAGTTTGAGAAATTCCTTTCTAAGCTAGAAAAACTTGTTTTATAGTCAGCTAGTACCCTCAAAACGACTATCCTAGATGGCTATATCTCCTTTATTTATTTGGTTTTGTTTTCTATTGTTTTCCATTTTTGAATACATATACTAAGGCCATAGACTCATACAGTTAAATATTCATATTTTTTTAAAAAAACATGTTCATAGATGTCTATTTTGCATTTCACACAGTAAAAGTAACCTGTCCCAGTTATGCATTTTCCTAGGTCCATACTTTTTTATGAGTTACATTGTTTTTATTCACAATGTGTCTTATATTGTTCTATGTACACGATTACCTTCATGTATGCTATTCAAATCCTAAAAACAACCAAATGCAGGTGAGTGGTGAGAGGCTGAATATATCTAATAACTTTAAAAAATATTCCTGCACACATAGCCAATTAAAGCAGGAGCAATACTAATATAGGAATTTTTTTGCAACCCCCCCCCCCTTGAAAATATAGTTAGTGAAATGATGTACTACATCTAGCCCACTTCAATAAAGATCACGAAATATCCCCAATTAATTTCTGTTATCCTTGGATGCCCAGATTTTTATTGGATAACAACTCCTGTTATCTTTAGACATCATCATCAATGGTCTAGAGCAAAGGTTTCCAGCCCTGGGAACTTTGAGACTTGTGGCTTTCAACTCCCAGAATTCCTCAACCAGAGAGGCTGGTTGGAGAATTTTGAGAGTTGAAGTTGAAGTCCACAAGTATTAATGTTGCTAGACTTGGACATCCTTACGGTCTAGAGTGATGAGAATTGTAGCTTAACATTATCTGGGGATTCAGTTTGAGAAGGCCAGCTTAGATTGATTGACAATTTTTTTCCCGAACTTTAGGGCGCTTCCTCAAAGCTTGAAAATTATAGCACAAAAATGCCTTGCTAACCTCTTGTGAATGTATCTTCACAATGTTTCTTTCATCTCATCTCCAGGCCAGCCTGCCATAAATACAGCCTTCAGTCTTGTTTAAGTACAGTGATATAAAAGAAGCATTTTCCTTCTTCTCAAGATACAAGAGCGGCCAGACAAAGAAATTACAAGACCCTTCTGTGCTACTGCAGACAATATCAGCGGCTGTGGTATGCCTATAATAGGTTGATACAGGCACACTTCCATCCTTCTGGTCATTGTGCCCTGCTCTCCATGGCTATTTTACCTTAGTCTGCAGGAGATATTGGATATTCCAACTTCTAAAGACATCAACTCTGCATGTCATCAATTCATTAGAAATTAATGCTTTAGTGCTAATTTTGTGAACTCCTAAAAGAAAGCACGATCCATAACTAAAAACAGAACTCATTTCTCCTCCTGGCTTCAAACGTTATTTAAAACATTGATATAACCACCCACCTTGTGTATCATAATTCTAGATTTACCAGCAATAACAAAAAAATTAAAAACATACAAACCTGTATAAAACCAAGCCCCCCCCCAAAGCAACATGTCTCCCACAACCAACCCACAACTTTTGTGAATTCCAGCTACTCAGTACCCCCAATGCTCATGGGAAATTGGGTGAGAGGAGGGAGGCAGGGGCCAATATTACAATCTCCTGAATTTAGTCCCCATTTCCTTTAATGGGGATTAGCATGAGAGATAACCCATTGGTGGCGAATGAGCATCCTGACCTCCATTTTCTTACAATCTTCCTGGTATAAGAAGCTTCTTGATATTTGCCTATGGGAGCATAAACCTGGATGCTAAAGTGCCATGGTTTCATTGCCAGAGCACACAGATGTCACAAAAGAAGCATTAGGGAAGCAGAGGGTGTATGTCATTGAGAGAGAGTTCTCCTTGCAAAGCCTCTAACTCCTTCCCAGTGGATCAGGCACTGCCAAGATGTGAGCAGATCAAGTAATTTATGATCAGTCAGGTTTTGACAGATGGTCTGGCCAACTAGAGCTTGCCTCTTTCCTTGGGGAAAGCAATTAATGGTATGGGGCACAAACAGGAGACTGGACTCATAGTTTGAAAGGTACACAGCACCCCAACAGCATCTCTTTCTAAACCAGCAGCTGACTCTCTCGGGCTTCCTGGAACGGCGCTCTATGATCCATAATGCCATTCTAGGAAGCATCAGGGGAAAAGCTTTCTGCTGTGTAGAGTCGGACCAGGTTTTTAAAAAAAATAAAACAACGACTTAAGAGATCATCTCTTTAGTTAAGAAAATAATGCAACCTCTTTCTTTAAGAAAAAAGAAGAAGTCATATGCAGGCATTTTTTTGATAAGTTATTTTATTTTTAGAGATCAGCCAGAATAGTTGCTGCACCAGAAATCTGTGCCCTATTTTCTAAGGAAGAAAAATAGAAACTCGTTGAACAAGGAAGCAAGCTTTCCATTCCTAATACCATTATAGCATGAATTCCTATCAGGGAAGACAATGGACACGCATTCAGAAAGGGTACCTCCAAGAGTGGATCAGCCAAGTGAAACTCAATCCATCCGCTCTTGTGCAATGAAAGAACAAATAACTAAAAATTTCCAGGGACATCAGGTATGCAACTTAAGATAAATGGTAAAAGAAAGAAGCAATAGGAAAATAATTAAAAACATATCACTAGATGCCAAATGAATTCTGCAGAATTCTAATCACTACAGATTAAGAGATCATCTTGGTATTTGAAACCTAAGTATACCTGTGGAATTAAAAAATAATTATAATAAGGATTCCTGTCACTGTTGGCTGCTCTTCTAGATAATTTGTCTGAGAAGAAGAAATAGTCTTAACTGTAAGATCTTCTGTTGGATAGTTATCCAGAAACAACATTTCTGTTAGTTGCCAAGTTTTCATGACACTTGCAGGAACATGTTTACCAGTGGTGGGATTCAAAAAATTTTTACTACCAGTTCTGTGGGTGTGGCTTGGTGGTCTTGGCAGGGGAAGGTTATTGTAAAATCTCCATTCCCTCCTCACTCCAGGGGAAGGTTACTGCAATATCCCCATTTTCTCCCGTTCAGCTGGGACTAGATGGGGGCGGGGCCAGACAGAGGTGGTATTTACCGGTTCTCCAAACTACTCAAAATTTCCACTACTGGTTCTCCAGAACTGGTCAGAACCTGCTGAATAGCATCTCTGGTGTTCGCCCAACAGAATTGGCCCATCCAATTTGATTTTGCCAAGAAAAGCAAAATCTCTTTTTTTTCTATTTCATTCCTGTAATTGTAATTGTTTCTAGATTGTGTAATTGTTTTTTTATAATTCTATTTTTTTTGCATTCATAAACTGTCCAGAGTTTTTTTGGATTAGCAAAATGGGCAGCATATAAATTGAATAAACAAAATAAATAAAAACAATTGGAAGTTCTCTATTTTGTGGAAATATGGGTAGATGAAGTGATTGCTCTCTGGTATGGCCTCTCATTGTGAGCTCCGACTTCAAAAGCAACTAAAAACAAATTTCTTCTGGAGATAATTTGAACTGGATGCTTAAATTGTTGACTGTTTTTTAAATAGTTTTTATTAAAAGATTTCACATATAAAACAAGGAATACATTCAAAGAAGAAAAAAAGCAAGAGACAAAAACAGATAGCAAAAATAAAATAACAGAACACATGAAAATACATGTAAAGAAGTGGCTTCTAATCTTCCTCTCAACATAGATACATTTCTAATCAAACCATTTCTGGTCATTAATGTCAATAATCACCTTTTTTTAAATCTCAGTAAGTTCTGTCAATTATACAGCCATTCCTCCATGGTGGGTAACACTGAATGTGATATGCAGTGACCATATATTGGAAAAAAAATCTTCCATGATTCTTTTTTTGAAATATATAACCATCAGTTCTAAAAGGGAACATTTTATATATTAATCTTAAAATCCTGAGTATCAATATGTGCATTTGAATTAATTGTTTTACCATTTTTATATATCCACCAAGCATGATAGAATGCCCCTTCATGATGTTCACATTTCTAACATACATTTGCAATACCTTTATATAAATATATTCTAGATAATTTCTCTGGCATTATGTACCAATGATATATTACAATACAATACAATAGCAGAGTTGGAAGGGACCCTTTGAGGTCTTCTAGTCCAACCCCCTGCCTAGGCAGGAAACCCTATACTGTTTCAGACAAATGGCTATTATTTTATAAAAATTCTCTTTGAGATCATAAGTTCCAACTATTTTGACCATATATTTTCTCATTGATTCATCTGTATGTTATAACCAATTGCCCACTTTATCATATATTCTTTAACCAGTACTTTTTCCATTTCAAATTTCAACAAAAGTCTATATATTTTAGCAATTACATGTTTATCATTGGTACACAACTGCACCTCAAATTATGTCTGACTTTGCTCCATGCCTTAAGTTTTTTATCTTTTTTTTTTTTTTGCATATTTGCATTCTCTGTAACAATATTTCCTTCTTGCAACTTTGGTATCCCTCCCCCCCCCCCCGCTTTTCTTCTTGCAATTCATATGCCAATTATTTCCCCAGTTTATTTGCAAATTTAATTTTTTCCATAATTGACCCATCTCTCTCACTGTTAAGATAGATAATTGTCTCTGTAGGAGCTTAATTTGTTGGATAATACTTGTCCTCTCTGGGGACTTTTAAAATTCTTTTATCTCATCCAAAATACTTGTATTTTCTATCACCTTTTCTTTATTAAATTTACAGTTACATTGTATGAAATATTCTCTTACAAAGGCTTTGCTTGATCCCAATTATTTTCACTTGTGCATTTATTAAAAATTATTCTTTAAAAAAGTTCTTTTAATTTCTTTTTAGAATCCTTCACTATCACTTCCTTTTGCAACTCCATTCAATCTCCACCTGAAAAGGGCCATTTCCCAGTTCCATTTCCTCAGGACAAAATTAGACCAGTGGTGGGATTCAAAAAATTTTACTACCGGTTTTGTGGCCGTGGCCTGTTGGGAATGGCAAAGGAAGGATGCTGTAAAATCTCCATTTCCACCCCCCTCCAGGGGAAGGTTACTGCAAAATCCCTCTTTCCTCCCGATCAACTGGGAGTCAGGAGGCAGAGAATAGATGGGGGCGGGTGGGCCAGTCAGAGGTGGTATTTGCCAGTTCTCTGAACTGCTCAAAATTTCCACTACCGGTTCTCCAGAACTGGTCAGAGCCTTCTGAATACCACCTCTGAATCAGACTAACTCCAAATGACATCCACAAGATGACACTTCAAGATTATTCCCCAAAATTATTTTAACTTCTTTTTACAATTTTCTATGGTTATTTCTTTTTGCACTAAAGTTTCATCAACCTCCGGCTGAAGGATCTAGTTTTCCTTTCAAACGCTAAAGCCACTGAATTATGATCTGAAATATCCATTGGCAGTCTCGCCACTGTATGAACAGTGGAAGCCTAGTAATTGGAAATCCAAAATAGTTCCCATCTACTTTGCAATCCAAAAGCAAAAGTTGTAGAAATGAAAATTAAAAACTGGTTTTTCTTTCTTTCTGTTTTGTCTTTTCTGTGTCCTTAAGGCTTTATTCCAATCAGACACTGTTTGTAGCTCTGATCAGTTAATCACCATATGCCATATGCTAATATGCCATATTACATTGATCACTTTCTTCTATAAAAACCCACCAGTTTTATTTTAACTTTGATACTAAAGAAGAAGATATCATGTGTTCAGCTAATTGTTTCCAGGAAATATTCTTGTCAATTTATGTTACTCCTTTAAATGCAAACCATTCCCTTTGTCTGGTTATAACTTTCTTAAGTCAAAACTGTTTTTGCTGTTAATTCTGAATTCTTAACAGCACTGTTTTCCTTTTCTTTTTCTGTGATCTGAAATAAAATCTGACACTCAGTGGCTTTTCTTTTCTTCCTGGTGATCTGAAGGTCTCTCTTAAAATTGTTTGTTTCCAAATTCATTAATCTTTGAATGAGCCCACTGGGCTGTGGGTGCAGTTATGCTGTCTCTTCCTTGTCTCCCGACTGCTCAAACTCATGAGTCAGCCACAATTCCTGCAGTCTCCTCACAAGGAGGGAAGGTGGGCAATTTCTCAGCCTCTCTTTATCTGGAGAGGCTCCATCAGCCAGAATACTTCAACTGGCCATTGGACACCACCACAGTGCCATGTCCACTTTTTCAGACATTTTAGTCTACAATGAAACTAATCCCGATTCACTAGATGGCATTCAGCAGACGCAAAGGGATTCAAAGTATTTCATTCCTGTTACCCATATTGCCAATATACAGGCTTAAACATGAGCTCTTACCACTGAGCGGCATATTCAAGAGAGGGCTTCCTTTACTGGTGCTCTAGGCATATTCCCAGCTCCTTCATCTCCCTAAGTTCCTTGGAAAACTAAACTTCCACAATGGATCTGGAAGAGGAGAGAAGCTGCTCTGACACAATCCGTAAAAATGCCATAATGGCTCTCCTATTCCGGCTATAGCTAATCAGGGGCTTAGCTATAGCTGAATTTCTTATCAGGCCCCAGGATAACTCACCCAGCCAATCTCTGAAAACCATCAGGATCCATTAGGCATTTTGAGTGCACCAATTAATTAGGTCCAGTGGTGAAATTCAAATTGTTTTACTACTGGTTCTGTGGGCGTGGCTTGGTGTACATGGTGTGGCTTGGGGGCGTGGCTTGGGGGGCATGGCAGGGGAAGGATACTGCAAAATTTCCATTCCCACCCCACTCTGGGGCAAGCCAGAGGTGGCATTTGCTGGTTCTCCGAACTACTCAAAATTTCCGCTATCGGTTCTCCAGAACTTATCAGAACCTGTTGGATTTCACCCCTGATTAGGTCCTTCCCCGTTGCAACGGAGGATCACCTTGTGAAACTGCACAGTAATCACAGTAATTTGTCCAAGACAAGAAGCAAAACTCAGTGTCCCCCCCCACACACACTTTCAGTTCACATTGTGTCTGACCCGAGACAAAAAAAACAGACATAAGATGTGGCCTCCAATGGCATCAGGACCATGAGAGAAAGGAAACACAAGCAGGTTTTGGCTTGGAAACCAGATAACTCTAGTCTAGGTTGAGAGGCTGGGTGTGCTGACAAAAAACCTTCACTGAAATTGAAGAGAAGACACAGAAGCTCAGCTGTGGGTATATTTCATGGTGACACAGCAACACTGGGAATAATTGATGCAACGGAAGATTCCCAGAGGGGAGCAGAACAAAACAGATCCAGGAAATTTGTGGCTACTCTGCTCCTGGATCTGCTGATGGATGATAATTTGGACGTTGTGAATATTCTCTGATGTCTGCATACAGCGAAGCTCAGGATATTGGATTACTGGGTATTTGATTATTCCGCCTCTATATTTATCATTTCAAAAACCTAATAAAGGAGCCCTGGAAAAAGAAGGCCGTAGGCCAGGGGCAGAGAGCGGAGATAACACTTTCACGCATTCTTATTTCACAATTTTGTAAGGATGTCAATCAAGAAAAAAGAAAGCGTCATATCCTTCATGACAAGCAACCCAAGTCAGGGATGGGTGAAGCATAGCTCTCCGATCTTTATATTAAAAAACACTCTAAGTACAGAGAAAATCATTTTTATAGAAGATGGTAAGAGACGGTGATCTATATATTTGCAAATTTGATTGTTCTTTCCATTATGCAACATTATTCAGGCATCATGACTGCTAATTCTTTTGACTGGGAATAATATATTATTATTCAGTATATACAGAATCAGCTTCATAGCTCTGACAAAGAACTGTTAGGTTTCTCACCTTATAAAATATATGACCATTTTGCAACAATCTACCTTTTTATGCAATTCTGTTCTATTTACAAAATTTGGGGGACAAATTTCTAAGAAACTGGGTTTATCTTTCAAAATTTATACAGATAGCTGACAGGAATTAAAACATATAGTGATTGCCAATCTACTTGTTCAGAAAACAGAAAGTCAAACTACTTTTGAATTTCCCAGAATGAGTCCCGAATCGATGAAAATTAGCTGAAATATTAAAAGGTACACACTGTTTCCTCATACATGAAACTATTGATCTGCAGTCAGCTGAGCAAGAGAGATGAATTCTGAGCCGCATTTTTGGTTAAGGGAAAAAAAATCAAAGACAACAGATGAAACCTTTTCTTTCTTTCAAGTTGAAAGAAAATCATTTTGGAAGAACAGGAAGAGTTTTAGCAGACTCTGGTGATCTACATTCTAGTGATGTATAATTGTTTAGCATCACACAGCCATTAGTGAATGGATATAAAACTAATCCACATTGCTATTGTTTTGGCACATCACTAGTTGAATGAATGGAGAAGATACTTCAACTAATGCAGAAAAGTACTGTTAACTTGCTCTCTTTTTTTTAGCTCTTGATTACTGTTCCAGTGTTACTCAAAATAATGGGGGTGGGGAAGAGATATTGAACCCTGGATTTCTAATTACAAAACAAACTGATCTAATTCTCCATTTCAGAAGAGATGAGCAAAACTGAGCAGGAGACTTCAACTCTGATTTAAATATTTTCCTCATCCCATTTTCTGAATATTAGTTGTCATCTCAAAAGTATCTCTGGGGTCACAGGGGAAATATAAAGAGACTAATTGTAAGGTTCAGAAAACTTCCCATAGCGATGGAACGTGTTCTAGTGAAGTTAGATTAAAAGGGTATAATATGTATAATTAAAAGGGGTAAGGATTCTCTCTGTATCTGTATTGTCTGCAAGTCATGACATTAACAGGTATTTATTGCATAAATAATTTCAGAAACATAGATCGTATCTGGGGAACAACTATCCTACAGCTCCCTCTGCTGCCCACCCATTGCATTTCATAAAGGTTTAAAGAGGAAAAAAAGCTATATAAACAGCTACGTATATAATAAATATGTGAAGTAACAGTATCTCTACCAGATGCAGACATTTCTATTAATTTTAATACATGGTCCATATGAATCAGTGGCATGTTGAAAGATATTCCTTCATTGCCTCTGAAATTCATAAATCAAACTTGGTATTTAAAAAAACCTAAACAAAGATACATTTCTAGTAATCTGACCACATTATATTCATGTTCACTAGATTTTTCAAGTGCCTTTTTGTTAGATGAACTGAAAATCAATTTTGTTAAGTAGAATTCTGACACACTTAATACAAACATGGATTTTTACCCTCTCCCCCGGTATATATTTAGCACTTTTCTAAAGATGCTTATACTTTATTGCACAAATTATCCTAGTTTCCTGAAACTGGTGGCCTCCTTCACCTTCATAAATCCTTATGATAACTGTCAATATTTCCCTCATTCACAACGTAGGAACAATATAGAGAAGGTATTTGAAAATTAAGGCAAAAGGTAAATGCAAAAATCTAAGGGTCTCAAGAATGGGTCCTCTTCCTCATAATTGGTGATGTCCCAAGCAGATTACAAAGAGATGCATTTACCAAGGGGGACAATATGTATTGTCTATAATTGACATCCAAGATTCATGTAAATTTGAGATGGTTTTATATATAAATACTAGCTGATAAGCTGGCGCTGCCCTGGTATTTATTTATCTCAACCCCTCCTTCCATGAATGTTGCCGCAATTTCTAATATTGGATTTTCCCCCTTACCAGAGGAAACCCCCTTGTAGAGTAATGTGAAGCAGTTACCATGGCAACTCCACAGTGCTGTACAGTAGAATCCATTTTAAGGCACAACAGGCTGTATCTTAACAGAACACTCCCCCAGGGGTGTTAGAGGTGTCTTATCGCCACAGTATTTGTTTCCAAAGAGTAAGTAATCTGTGTACCAAGTTTGGTTGAAATTGCTCAAGGCATTCCAGAGTTATACTGGAAACATACACACCAATAAACCCCTTTATATATAGATAAGATTATTATTATTTTTTTGCTTTGGATTGTTTTCTTAGATTTTAGTGCAGATATTTTATTACAAATTACTGATTGTAACCTGCTGAGAGTTGACTGATTGTGGCAGACTAAAATCCAATTCAATCAATAAATTATAGACCACAGTGAAAAACACTGGGGTGATTTGTACCTGAGGACAGATGTGTGAGAATCATTAAAGCAGCAGACTCTGGTTCCAACCTCTCAAGTTGATATCCATCAAAGTAAATTTTGTAGAAAGCCATTTCAATAATCATGCATAAAATACCTGCAGTCCTTTAATAGGTTTCTGGATTATTATTTTTTTGAATACCTATAGCATCTATCTTATATATGCAGAATTTGTGAAAATATGCTTCCCTCTATTGAAAAATTAGTCCTGGTCTTTGCACGAGTCCTAATGTTAATAACAGAACACACCATTCATTGGAGTTTGCTTCAGAATTCCCTGGATGCAATTATGCATGTAACAGGACCCATCTGGTATAGAAGCTGTAGTTGCCAAGAACAGAAAGCCATTATATCTAATACAAATCATAGGTCCTGATTTTAGATTTCCCTTCTCTCTACTTAGCTGCAGAATAGCAAAAAAAGCACATACACTTTTCTATTTAGTGAAAATAAATGAAATTCTTTCAAATGCTCAGAAAATGTCTGGGACCAAACTAAGAAACTATTTGCTTTAAACTAGGGTCATGGCATAGAGAGTTGCGTTTTCCCCAGATTCTGGGCATGCCATCTGGAATCTACTTGACCTGCTAGTTGGTGCAGATTTCCAGCTGTTGCTGTTTTTAAATAATAAGCCTCTGGTTGCTATTAGAATATACACAAGTAATATATATTTAATTTCAGCAGTCTGCTCGGTTGCCTCTTTGTAAAAGGCAGTGAGATTGGCATGTGAAGAAAGGTTTAGTATTTCATTGCCCTGATTCTTTCCTTCATGCACTGATCAGGAAATCATAAAGCACAAACCATTTTATGAACATCCTGACAGAAGTTTTGCTTTTACCTGGATTGCGATACAGTATTTCAATGGTAATTTGCTTCATTTTGGCTTTGCTTAATTTAAATATTCTAGGGAAGTGGCGGCTCAGAGGCTAAGACACTGAGCTTGTCGATCAAAAATGTCAGCAGTTTGGAAGTTTGAATCCCTAGCACTGTATAATGGAATGAGCTCCCGTTATATGTCCTAGCTTCTGCCAATCTAGCTGTTCGAAAGCACATAAAAATGAAAGTAGAAAAAATAGGAACCACCTTTGGTGGGAAGGTAACAGTGTTCCATGCGCCTTCAGCGTTTAGTCATGCTGGCCACATGACCATGGAGACATCCTCAGAAAGTTCTGGCTTTTTGACTTTGAAACAGAGATGAGCACCGCCCTCTAGAGTCGGGAACGACTAGCACATATGTGCAAGGGGAACCTTTACCTTTACTTTTAATTTAAGTATACATCATTTTCTGGAATTATTCCCATACTCATCTTCAAGAGGGGTGAAAATAAAATATCTCCTGATGTATCCACATTTTTTCCCTATCACCTTTGATGCAAATCCTCCATCTTGACCAAATCCACAGGAGTGGAGATCCATAAGCACTCAGTATTTAAATCAAACCTAAGCTACTTTAATATTTGTCCTCATAGTGCCACTTGGTGGAGAATGGGAAAGTAAACTACGAGTATGCGGGGAGAGGAATCTTTATTAGGAACCTTTATTAGGAAAGGAAGACTAGACCATGAATGATCTAAAATGAATGTGAATTCATCCTGAGGCATGTGAATTCATGGTTTCACTTGAAATGCTTGTAGCATTTAATTACAGGTGGGAGCCTATGGGAGCCTATTGTGAGGAAGTGCAGCATATCCTCTCATAAGGTAGCTGCTCTTAAAGAACAAGCTTAAAATTGTTCTCCAATATGCTTTGAAGCCAAGAAGCAAACTATTCATTTGTACTTGCATTTGCAAAATGAAATGAGTGCCTGAATTTTGAATGCCACTGATATCAGTAGAGCAAGCAGCAACACTTTGCAAATTTTTCATTTTTTGAAGAAAAGAAATAACTTCAATTGTGACAACATTAGCAATCTGTGTGATAAACTTCACTGATTCTTTAATGTAACCAATAGCATCGTAAGTAAAGCTCTTTAGCATTCCTGAGGTTTCCACCACACTTGTAAATGGTGCATTTGCAGTATGGAAACTACGTTATTTGATAAAGGTCAGCAACCACAAATATTGTGTTTTTATCCATTATGATAAAAGAAAGGTGCTCACTAGCCGCTTGCATTGGAAAATATGAGTATTATGATACTATTTCATCCATAGATGAAGGAGACAGTGTCATGGCTCAGGAGACACCGGCTGATCTGAAAATATAGAATTAAAGAAGGAAAGATCAACTCATTCCATTCTGCCTCATAGCATTGTTTTTATGCGCATTAGAGAAGTCCTCTGTTTTAAGTTCCTGGACAAAAGCAAGATATTAATCTAAGAAATAAATATTGTATGAATCAAGCACTCTAGTCGTCCGCGAGTACATTTCAACATTCCACCGATTTAGCCTTTCTAGTACATTTTCCCTGCGTTGGCTCATCCAGTTCACCCAAGAACCATTTAAGAGAACCATCTTTTCTTATGAAATCCATATTTTGTTGTATTTACTTCTCCGCATGCGGCATAGACTGAAATCTTCAGAATAAATCTTTTGACCACCTTGAGTTTAGTTGGCCCCTCTGCCAACCAGCCCTTCCTCCCTCTGAGAGCGAGGGACCCGGCTGCCCCGCTGCCTCTGGCTTCCTTCCGAGAGTCTCCACTCTCCGGGGCTGTAATTGTGCAGGTGTGCGTGCATGCTTATGTTTTCCATGGGGGTGACGGATGGGCTCCGGAATTGCTCCATGCCTTGGAAAACATAGGCGCGCGCGGGCAGTGGGGCAACCGGGACAAGGGAGTGCAACCTGCACGGCTTGTTCAAACAGCAAAAGAAAGGGACAGGAGAGGAGTTTGGCTGTTTGAAAAGCCCCGCTTGGAACTCCTCTCCTGTTCCTCCTTTTGCTGTCTGTACATGCAGTGCGGGTCGCACTCTCTTGCCTTTCATAGCCAGCTCATGTCCAATTGGAGTGGGGAGGATGCATGGAGAGGGACGGAAAAAATCAATTTCTTCTCCCCTCCCACAATTGGAAACAAGCTGGTTGTGAAAGACAAGGGAGCACAACCCGCAGGGCTTGTTCAAACAGCAAAAGAAAGGGACAGGAGAGGAGTTCGGCTGTTTGAAAAGCCCCGCTTGGAACTCCTCTCCTGTTCCTCCTTTTGCTGTTTCTACATGCCGAGCGGGTCGCGCTGCCTTGTCGGCAAGGGCACTGCAGTGACATGGGCCAGGACCGGTACCAGCGTTCCCGGAAGTTAATTACTTCTGGGTTCACCGACCAACCGGTGCGCGTGAACCAGGGCAATCTGGGAACCCACCCCTGATACCATGGCATTATACAGTGATTTCCATTATGCGCTACTGACAATACTGATGGCTATTAGAAAGAAAAATGGAAAAAGTAGAGGATGCAGATGGGCTACTGAATTTTGAATACATTTTGCACTCACAAGTGCTGCTCAATGAGCAGGTGACAACTGTGGCTAGGATGGCCTTTGCAATATTCCAGTGGTCCAGAATGCAGCAGCATCTGTAGTATTGGGTGCACCAAAGTTCACCCGTATGACATCCATTGTTGCACAAGTCATACTGGCTCCAATATATTTCTGCATGCAATGCAAGGTTTGGTTACGCACAGGGTGAGATTATTTGTCTCTTATCTCTTTCCAAAGTTCTCTGCCAAGACATCCAACTTTTGACAGGGTGGAGGGTGTGAAATTATAGACAACCTAACTCTGACTAAGTGATATAGGTGGATAGATTCTAAGGAGGTTGACTGTGCAATAGAAGTGAACACAGAATCAGTGCAGAGCATATTCTCAACATAATCTTCAGTTAAATGATCAACCCGTGTTTGCTGTATCCTTCAGTCTGGGAGCAACCTTCACAGGAATGACCATGGTTCTGCTGTTAACTACCACAGGAGGCAAACAAGTCTACTTCATGAAGAAAATTAAAGAGAATTAAGCAGTCTATAAACTGCTATTACTTTTTCTTGGCTTCCTAAAGCACAACATGGGTAGTAATTTCACACCTTACTTTTGATCAACTCTAAAATGCCTTTAAAACAGACATTCACTTTTAAACTTTTCAGAAATAATGATGTCACTTATCCCTAATAAGTGCTTTTTGTTTGGAAAGTTCAAATTGCCTTCATTAGTTTTAAATCCAATTGCTCACATATTTTTCCCTGGCTGGCAGGAATGCCCTCATGCAGGGAGTCCAGCTGTAAGGCCATATTATTGTAACTATTTCTCAGAACTGATAACTTCTGGAAAAGTAAGTCGTTTCAAAGCCTGAAAATGAGAAGGATAAAAGCATCTTCTTGTGGAGAAGCACAGCTGGTAGAAATGTCTTCTGAATTCATTTTTCCCCTTGTAAGCAGGAACTATGAGAACTTAAAAAATCATACTAATTCTGTTTGCATCTGGAAATAAGACTACACCTTTTGAGCATGAATCTTGATTTTCAACAGAGATATGTCACTTGTTATGCGCAAGTAAAGTGAAGCTGGGGCTCCCATCATAGTTTCCATTACGTATTATTAACCTGACCCAGAATTTCAAAAAAAAAACAACCAAACCTTTAGTGAACACAGTAACTTCTTATATCCATGACTCAAGGCAAATACCCATGGCTTTTCTCTTGGTTGCTTAGAAGGACTTCCTTTGATCTGGCAAGTGAGCTGACTAAATCATTTATTGGGGCCACATCGGATTGCAGTTACTTGTTCCCACCAGCGGATGCAAGGGCCAGAAATGAAGGTTATTTAATGGCAGGGCTCCAATTATGAAACTTTCTCCAGGAAAAAATATGGCAGCCAAACTTCCACCATCCTTTCTTTTAAATCATTATCGAAGGTATCCTTGATCCCCATTTACATCCACCTAGTTCCGTGATGGCGAACCTATGGCACGTGTGCCACAGGTGGTACACGGAGGCCTCTCTGCAGGCATGTGAGCCATCGCCCAGCTGAGCTCCACCAAGCATGCGTGTGGCCTCCTGCTGGCCAGCTGATTTTCAGGTCCCTGCAAAACACTATACGGGCCATTGAGAATATAACTATATGCATCCAATAGGAACAGGAAGTGCCTCAAAGAAGCAGGTAGAGGTAAATCCTAGAGAGACAGGATATTATGCCTCACTGAACAATGGGGAGAGGAATAAAGGTGCATACAAGGCCAACGTAACACCTGTAACAGTGTAGGCCTGCAGGGGGTGGGGGGATGCGGGAGGGTTCAGCGCCTTTTTTTTGTCTCAGGAGGCTTCAGGGAGGCTTGCTAGGCCCAAAATGGGGCACGGGGGGGGGGCAGGCGCAGGGAGTAGGGGGGTACATTGTATTAGTGTGTGCATGCGCACACACGCTGTCGTGCACATGTGTGCGCTTTCAATACGCGAGGACAAAAAGGTTAGCCATCACTGATACAACTGGTCTTTATACCTGTTGAAGTGGAATACGGCTGACAAAAGCTTGTGGCTTTTAATAAAATTTGTTAGGGAGAAAGTTAGGAATATTATTACCACTATTACCAAGGGAAGAAGAGCAACATATAAATTAAATCAGTGGAAGGCTAGCCCCAATCAGTGGTGGGTTGCTGCCGGTTTAACAGCTGGTTCGGTGAGCGTGTGCTTTGTGTGTACGCCTAAAGCGCTCGCGTGCGGCACCGAAAATGGAGCATCTAGAAGCTCAGCTGCTCACCTTCCAAGTCAGCAACAGTAAGTAGAAACGTTGGGGGGGGGGGGTAGCAAAATCAGCTGAGATGAGCTAGAAAGCAGGAAATAAAGGGCAGAATAGGGCAGGCACAGGTGGGCAGGGCCAGCTGATCATCGGAGCTATTGGTTCGCTGAATACCACCTCTGGTTCTCTACCAGTCTGAATACGCCTGTATCACCCATTCATTTTCAGACGTTCCCTAATTTGATCAGCAAACTTTGAAAGTAGATTTCAGGAGACCTAATTCAGAGGTATCTACTTACATTCAAGAGAGCAGAAGTAAAGGCAAAACAATCTTTTAGTCCTTTAATACTCAAGTTCGGAAGCTGGGAGGGTGAGACATAGTACCTGTGGGAAACACAGCATAGGGTCAATAATTGTGCACTCATTTCCTCTCCCCCTTGGACTGTGAACATCTGAAGAGGGTTATTGAATATTCATAGGTTCTTTAATATGTATAAGCCATGCAAATGGCCTCACTGTTTCTTGTACTTCAGCACCTTTGTGCTGGCCAGCAACAGCCTCCTCCGTCGGGATTGGTTAGGACGCGAGGGAGGCTGTTGCCGGCTGAAAGTCTGGTTCCTTTTGGTTGAAGCCCGAGTATATAAGGTTTGGCGGGCTAGTTTACGAACTGAATCGCTGTCATACTTATCTTAGGAATAAAGCCTGTTCGTTGTTCACCCTGTGGTCGCGTCCCTCCTTTCGAACTTCAAAACTGGCGACGAGGATGGGATCAGCGATTCCGCGACACTAGGGTGAAAAGAGAGAGACAGGCAGTTAGCTGCCGCCGTCCAGACCGGCAACGAACGCTGCCTGAAGAGGAAAAAAAATTTTTTTGTGGCCTCTCGGTGTCTCTCCCCTCACGACCGTCAGGATGACATCTGCTCTACCTCCTTTTGCCCCCTTTGGTTCGGCCGGAGAATCATGGGAGGGGTTTATGGAGAGGTTTGAGTGTTACCTGATCGCTTCCAAAAATCAGGCTCAAACCGAAGAGGAAAAATGCAGCTTTTTCCTCTCATGCTGCGAGCCATCTATGTTCGCCTCAGCAAGAGCTTTGGCAGCCCCACGGCCAGCATACAAGCTTGGGTGGGACGAACTCATGGCCAGATTGAAGAATCACTACGCACCCACCCCGTCAGTCATAGCTCGCCGTTTTGCCTTCCGCAGACGAGTCCAAAAACAGAATGAATCAATCAGCCAATTTTTGGAGGCCCTGCGGATGGTGGCGGCCCAGTGCGAGTTCTCCAACCTTGAGGAAAATTTGGTGGAACAGTTTGTGTGCGGGGTCCGCGATGTCAACCTGCGGAGCCGCATGTTCAGAAATCACCGAATTACACTACTGCAGGCCGTGGAAACTGCCCGAGCCGCTGAACTGTCTGAGCAGTCCACGGCCGATATTGAGCGGTTGCAGATTGCCACACCGGAGCGATCACCGCCTGAAGCATCGCCACAAGCCCACATGGTCGAGGACGACCTGGCTTATGAGGATCCAGAAGAAGAAGTGGTGGCCCAGATGAGGACTGTGCCTAAGAGGAAGCCAAAACCGCAACCTGCAGCGCAACAGGCGTCCGCAGTGCCCTGCCGGGGTTGCGGAGGCCGTCATAAACGCCAGGCTTGCCCATTTTTAAATGCCATCTGTAACCGGTGCAAGGGCGAAGGCCACCTGGCTAAGGTCTGCAGGGCCCTATTGCCAGCACCCTCGTTCCTTCAATCTCCCAGCCGTTCCCAGGCGCAACCGCGCCGCCAGCAGCAGCGGCCACCGAAGAGGGCGGAAGATTGCTACCAGTCCACCAGTCAACCATCTAACTTTGACAGTACGGCGAGCCAAGCCGTTGCAGGGGCCCGGAAGGTCTCGACCTCCGTCCAGCTGGAAGGTCAGCCGTGCCGGATGGAGGTGGACTCTGGCTCCTCTCGGTCCCTCCTGCCCTGGTCTCTCTTCGCCAAGCTATGCCCTAAAGTGCCCCAGAAACGCCTAAGGCAATCTGAGGTTTCCCTAAGGGATTACCAAGGGAGGGTGATTCCTACGCTGGGATCCTTCCCTATCTCTGTATGTTATGGCCAATTCCGGGGAAAGCTACCCATCCTTATAGTCAGGGATGACTTGCCGGCCCTTCTGGGCCTGGATTGGTTTCCTGCCCTGGGATTATCAATTGGGGGGGTCCACCGGGTGGTTCCTAGCACTCTCGAGGACACCTTAAGGGAATTTTCGGACGTTTTTGACGGCCAGTTAGGCCGTTACAAAGGGACCCCCATATCTTTAAGTTTAGACCCTCAGGTTGCTCCCATTAGGCTGAAAGCCCGTAGGGTGCCTTTTGCCTTAAGGGCCAAGGTTGACGCCGAACTGGATAAGTTGTTGGCGCAGGGAGTCATCGAGCCCGTTGATCATTCCCCTTGGGAGACACCCATCGTCCTCCCCATTAAACCAGACGGGTCGGTGAGGATCTGCGCCGACTACAAGTCGACGATCAACTTGGCCCTTCAGGCAAACCCCTATCCAGTCCCTGTAGTGCAACACCTGCTCCATTCCCTGGGGCAGGGTTGCACATTCGCCAAACTGGATATGGCGCAGGCCTATCAACAGCTCCCGGTGGATGACGATGCGGCGGCTGCCCAAACCATCGTCACCCATCGTGGGGCTTTCCGTTGTCGCCGCCTGCAATTTGGTGTTTCCGTGGCCCCGGGGATCTTCCAAAGCCTGATGGAGCGGCTGCTCCATGGGCTGCTGGGCGTAGTTCCGTATTTCGATGACGTCCTGATCGCTGCTTCCAGCCGCTCAGAACTCATCGAAGTACTGCGGAAGGTCCTCAGTCGTTTCAGGGGCGCGGGCTTAAAACTGAAACGCAGCAAATGTTCATTTGCTGTTCCGAGGGTGGAATTCTTGGGCTTCATGATTGACGCCCAAGGCATCCACCCCACACCTTCTAAGGTCGCTGCCATTAGGAACGCCCCTGCACCCACCTCCAAGGCGGAGCTGCAGGCGTTCCTAGGGCTCCTGAACTTTTACGCCCCTTTTATACCGCACAAGGCGTCACTAGCCGAGCCGCTGCATCGGTTGCTCGACCGATCTGCGGCCTGGCGCTGGGGGAGCCGCGAAGCGCATGCGTTCGCGGCTGTCAAAGAAGCTCTGACGTCAGCGGCAGTCCTGGTCCAGTACAATGACAGGATGCCACTGACGTTAGCTTGTGACGCCTCCCCCTATGGAGTCGGGGCCGTCCTAAGCCATGTCCTCCCAAATGGCTTAGAGGCCCCTGTGGCCTATTACTCCCGGACACTCTCCTCGGCGGAGCGTAATTACAGCCAGATAGACAAGGAGGCTCTGGCTGCAGTGTCCGGGATTAAGAGGTTCCATGACTACCTCTATGGTCGGCCTTTCACCCTTGTCACTGACCACAAGCCACTCCTTGGGCTTTTGGCAGGTGACAAGCCGACCCCCCCCCATCCTCTCCCCCCGAATGACTAGATGGACGGAGTTCCTTGCAGCGTATTCTTATACGCTGCAGTACCGTCCGGGCAAGCAGCTGGGGCATGCCGATGCCTTAAGCCGCTGCCCGTTACCGGAGACCGACACCGCCCTAGTGCCCTGTCTCTCAGTCCTGTCCATCGCGTCTTCCGGTTTCCCGATTTCGGCCGCGGATGTCGCGGCCTGCACCAAGGCCGATCCGATCCTCTCCCAGGTCGCTTCCTGGGTCTCGAGGGGATGGCCTTTGGACAAAGTGGCAGAGGGCTTCAAGCCCTTTAAAATCCGGCAGGCGGAGCTCTCCCTCCACGGGGGGTGCCTCATTTGGGGGGATCGAGTGGTGATCCCCACCGCGCTGCGGCCACAAGTCCTGTCCCTGCTCCATAAGGATCATCCGGGCATAGCACGAATGAAGGCATTAGCCCGTAGCTATGTTTGGTGGCCCTTACTGGACTCAGAGATAGCGGCCTATGTTGGCCGCTGCAACCCCTGTCAACAATCTAGGCCTAATCCCCCAGCCGGGCCGGCTCGTGAGTGGGAGGCTCCGAGAGGCCCATGGTCACGCCTCCACCTAGATTTTGCCGGTCCCTTTCACGGCCAGAATTTCTTGGTAGTGGTGGACGCTTACTCCCGCTGGGTGGAGCTGGTCCTGATGGGCTCCACCACAGCTGAGAGTACGGTCCGGGCCTTGAGAAGGCTGTTCGCGACCCATGGGTTGCCGGACCTGATTGTTTCTGATAATGGGCCCCAATTTATGTCCACTACGTTCCAGGAGTTTCTGGCCATGCAAGGGATTCGACATGCGCCCATAGCCCCGTACCACCCGGCCAGCAATGGCCGGGCGGAGCGGGCGGTCCGCTCAGCGAAAGAGGCACTGGGCCGCATGGACCGGGGCGACTGGCAGGAGAAAGTGGCGGCTTACCTGCTAAGCCAACATTCCACTCCCTGCCCAACGACCAACCGAAGCCCCTCGGAGCTCTTGATGGGCAGGCGTCTGCGGACTCCCCTGGACCGGCTACATCCGTTGTATTCAGGGGATCAGCCGAGCAACCTGGGGGTTATCCCTTCCCGTTCATTTAAATTAGGGGACGCGGTATGGGCCCGGGCATTTTCGGGGCCTACTAGGTGGGTGCCAGCCACTGTGACTGCCCTGACAGGCCCGTGTTCTTTTAGAGTCGGATTGGCTGACGGATCCCAATGGAGGCGTCACCTGGATCAATTGAGGAGACGCCTCCCACCGCCAGCCAGCAGCCCGGACCCAACCGATGCCGGCACCTCCTGCCCGGGAAAGCAGCTTGAGGCCTTCGCCACTCCAGGCCTCTCCTGTCAACAACCGAGAACTCAATCCGGAGAAACCACGCCGGGGGCCTTTGCCACACCAGGCCCAACCTGCCCGAGCGCCCCCTGCCAGGAACTTCCACAAACATCTCAAGCCGCCGCAGAACAGTCCCCACCTAGGCCAAGGTTCCTCCCTCCCGACACGCCTTCCAAACATGACACTATCGCAGTTGACACGCCACCCCGCCCCTACTCACCAGTACAGTTGAGCCCTCCTTCTGGGCCATCCCAAGAAGGCGTGCCTTGGAGCTACACCCCCTTCCGGGAGGAGCTACCACAAGGAGGTCCTCCTCCTCCGATGACTAGTGGAGAACTGCGTAGATCAGGGCGGGTCCGGCACCGCCCCGCCTACTTACAGGACTACGCATGCTCCACCCGCGGAGCATGCGCGGAACTGGGGGGAAGGGGTATTGAATATTCATAGGTTCTTTAATATGTATAAGCCATGCAAATGGCCTCACTGTTTCTTGTACTTCAGCACCTTTGTGCTGGCCAGCAACAGCCTCCTCCGTCGGGATTGGTTAGGACGCGAGGGAGGCTGTTGCCGGCTGAAAGTCTGGTTCCTATTGGTTGAAGCCCGAGTATATAAGGTTTGGCGGGCTAGTTTACGAACTGAATCGCTGTCATACTTATCTTAGGAATAAAGCCTGTTCGTTGTTCACCCTGTGGTCGCGTCCCTCCTTTCGAACTTCAAAAAGGGTTATGATGTCTTCTTAAGCGCCCCATCTCAAATTGTGGAGCTCTTTTGCTAAGGAGATAATAAGCATTGAAATGTTTTTTAACAAAAAAGTTTTAGCAAATATTGTAACAGTTTTGTATGTTATTGGCTATGAATTATCTGCTTTTCTGTTCCCCATTTTAGATAGTGAGTTTGGGGTAAGGTTAAAGCACCAAGCTGGAAACTAGGAGACTATGAATTATAGTCCCCCACTTAGGCACAAAATGTCACACTCTCTCAATCCTAGGATAAAAAGAATAGCAAGTCACTTCCAAAAATCTTGGCAAGAATTTTTTGTGGGTTAGTTTAAGGCAGTCAAAACTGACTTGAAGGCATATGTGCACAGACAAACACACACAAATAAATACAATTCCCCATTTTATATTCTTTATTATTTTTACTCTTTATCTTTTGGAATAGTTCTCTGGAGAAACAAGTTAAAAAATTCTAGTTAGCATGAGACATAAATCACTCAAAATATTTATTACTGACTCTCACTTTCCTTTATAGTTTGCAAAAATTCTAAGATATCCTTCACTTGTTTTTAGCATTTGGATCAAACAAAGAACCATGGAAATTCTCTTTTTGAAATTGGTTTCTAAACTGTTCTGCACTAAAACCAGTCATAACTCCAGGAAAGAAGGGAGGAAGGACAATTTTTAATACATTTGTAACTGCATTAAACCAAGAACAATAAGGAATTGCAATGTAAATAAGTCCACTAATTTCACTTAGTGCTTCTGTGCATTATTTTTTTTCAGTTTCAGAAAATAACTAATTTATTTTATGGAAGTACAGACATGGATTTAGACTTTAAGCTATAGATAATTGCATGATGCTTACTTTTCAGTTCCCTGACAGGGGAGGGGAGGCAGCTTATCCAGCAAGATGCATTAAATGGCTTGATAAGGACTATACAAATATTTTGACATGTGTCGAATAAGAGTAATAGCTGTATTTTCCCAGAAAACATAAGGAGATTATTTAGCTCCAAGGCACTCTGCAATCTTGTCACTGGGACAGGTGAATTTATATTACAAAGGATGTCACATTTTCCTGAAAATGTGTTCGCATAAAATATAAACTGGCTTTTAACCACCTTAGGAACGAGGCAACTTTGCTTACACTTGATGAAAAGACCCAGTGGTGAAAGTACAATGTACAGCAGGCCACTATGTTAAAGAAATGTTTCCAAAATCTAGCAGATAACCAAAGATACTACCAAGAATAAAGTTTCCTGAAAATTAATACAAAGTCTGAATTCTGCCCAAGATATGTACAACGGATTAGACTTGCTTGAAGATACAAACAAGATCTAAAATACAATACAAACAAGATTAAAAATTAACACAATTTCACACACAAAAACCCTTAAGGCATATCAACATCAAAGACAGGAGTGGCCAGCTGATACAATTTGCCAGTGGAAGCAGTATTTCAAGACAATCTGCAATGAACAGTTCTCTCATGCACCACTGCTTAAAGCTGACCGGTTTCCAATCTAACATCTGACATAACTTTTGAAGAAATGGAATTGTTGTCCCTCTGGTTGTTTGTAGTCCTTTTATTACTCAACTAGACATCATCAGTGTGAGTTAAGTGTGGAGTTTGCTTCCTGTTTATATACGATAGCTTCCCATGCCAGTTTTGATGGAGGTGTGATTTTTTCCTTGATAATTTCTCAGAGTATTGTTTTCTGCTTGTTAGTCTGGTATTAATGACTGCTTATCTGGGTGTTAGCTGTTGGAGAAGATGTGTTTTATTTTGTTTTAACTTCTGAACTTGTTGATTGTCTCTTAATGTTGTGTAAATATAGTTTATTTTTAGGTCTATTGATTTGTCTAAATGCCAAATCAACATGAATTCCCTGGTGGTTTTGAATTTGGCTGGTTTAGGGTATTTACCATTTCCCAGTTGAAACTGTTGTCAAATCTATCAATACATTGTAAGATTAAGGGATTCTCATTGCGTCTTCTTCTTGAGTGTGCACAAATGGGTTCTGCTAATTTTCTGCCCACCTGTCCTACAAAGTTTTTATAGTCCTTACATTGCATGTTATACAACTCCTGGTTTTCTTCTTGGGTCTTTTTGTTTGCCATGTGGTTGACAAAGCCAAGGAGGAAGAGAAACAACTCAAACACATCCTTTCCTATAACAACACAGTACTAATTGCCGAAATATGACTCCATCCTTATTGAATGAAATGGTACAAACCTACTGCTGTTCTATGCAGTAATCAAATCCCTCTGTACCTGAAATGGAAAGGCTACCAATCAGTTATTAGACCAGTAACCCTAAATAGTAACCAGTAACCCAAGTAGAATATTGGAAAATGGCAAAGATATATGTGCAGAATCTCTACCCTCTAGAGATGAGAATACTCGGGCAGTCAGTTGGCTGAACAAGACTAGGCAAAATAACACATGAAGATTTATGAAAAATCCTTGGTGTTACCAATGATCCAAAGAAAATATGAAAATCATTGTGAGAGGATGGACACATATAGCAGCTGCAGCTTTCTAGCAAGAAGCGTTACAGAATTAAATGTAGAAAGTCACCAGTCAGGACAACTAAAAATACACTGGCTAGAGTGACCAAAAGATGACCTGCAGCCTGCAAAGGTCAATTTAAGAGATTGTTACAGACTGGGTGAAATGATGAGCGCAGCGCAAACAAGCAGACTAAGTAATCATGCAGGACAACCCCAACAAATAAGTTGGTCTGAAGCGTTGCTGAAACTCCTAAAAGACTAAGGCATATTGGAAAAGAATTTGATGGCATCTAAACTTAAAACTTCAGCTGTATAAACTACTAAGGCTATCTTTCATTGAAGGATCAATAATTTACAAGAACTTTGGTATAATGACTTGGAAAATCCTGTTGGAAAAATTAACGGTCTTGTGTTTTAAAAAATGGCAGATGAGACTCATACGCTTTTAAATTGAGAGTAATTCATCAAAAATTCTGTTTCTTGACTGTTGGACATTTCAGCAAGTAATCAAGAGATTGGCCGTCAATTTTTTTTAATGTTAGAGATGCAAGAACACTGTGATATACTTGATTTAGACATGTTCTTTGACCGATGCATCTTAATATTTGTATATTTATCAGTGCAATACTCAGAAGTTTTAAAGATTTAAACATAAGATTAAATTTTATCCTGAAAATTTGGAATTTGTTGAACGATAGGGAACTTTGGATATATAGGGATGTAGCAAGGAAAGTGATGAAGTTTAATTGGGAAAAAGAATCCTACAACCCCAGATTGAAAATCCCGTATTGAAGAAATGCATTCACTTTCTATTTTTGAATTGGACTTTTATAGGATAAAGACAACTATGGCTTTATAAGATGAAAATTCAATATCTTCAGAAATCAAACCTTTACAGTTTTTTAGTATTTTATATACAAATTGTATTGCATTTTTTTCATTTTCATTTTAAAAAATTTTCATCTTAATAGGAAATGTAAAAATTTATTAACCCAAGACGTTTTTTTCCATGTGGAATGACAAAAGGTAAAGCACATATTTATCAATGAAATGTATCTTTTATAAAATAACTGCAAAAACAGTTCATGTGATCCAGCTGCATGGGATCAATGGATGTGGTCTGCAAGATTTTACAATCATTGCTAATCTATTTTCAGTTTTAAATATTATTCAAGAGTAAATGATTTGTTAGTTCATCAAGAAATGTCTTATCCTCCATCTCATTCCACCCTACCCCAAACATCATTTGAAAAAGATTAGAAAATCAAACTGAGAAATGTTAGGATTCAAAGATAGTATTAATCTTTTTGAGGTGTTTTTAAAAAATGCCTGGTGAAAATGAGATACTTAAGGATAAAAAGTTGATTATAAATATTATTCCAAGAATGAGTGAAAATCAAAAACATATGGGTTGCATTTCTAGAATAAAAAGGTGTGTGAGTGTGTGTGTGTGTGTGTGTGTGTGTGTAGTGTTGGTATATATAACATTGAAATATATAGAAATAAAAATAAAAAAGCATTTTGATTTTTGATTGCAGATTAGGGGAACAGTATTGCTTTTATACATTTTTAAATGATAGGCTTGAATCTTCACAGTTCCCATTTTCTACTCTGCTGCAGTGGCATTGCATCACTAGTATAGACACCAAAAGCACTCAAAGGCAGACCCAAAAGCAACAGATGGAATTTCTTCAAGGAGAGAACCAACTTAGAAATGAGAAATTTCCTGACAATTGGGACAATTAATCAGTGGAATGATTTGCCAGACGTTGTGGGTGCTCCAACATTGGAGGTTTTTAAGAAGAGATTGGACAACCATTTGTTTGAAACCGTCTAGGGCAGTGCATGCTCCAGAGAACTGGAAGCCCAAAGACCAGCTGGCTGGCATGCACATGTGGTTTTTGGGGGGGTTGGGAGCAGTTTTCCACTGCTCCAGTGCCCATGAAGACCAGTTGGCCAGCCCACATGTGCGCACCAGAAAGCAGAAGAGCATCTGGAGGCATCGCACATGCCCAAAGAGAGGGCTCAGTGTGCCACCTATGGCACATGTGCCATAGGTTCGCCATCATGGGTATAGGATCTCCTGCTTGAGCAGGGAATCGGACTAGAAGACCTCCAAGGTCCTCTCAACTCTGTTATTCTGTTGAACTTGCCTTGTGACTGAAAGCCTTCCCATCCATTTGCCTTGTTCTCTGCATTTTGGGCTTCTCTTTTATTTCATCTGTCACACTGCTTTTCAACTGCTGCTCTTGCACTTTACAATTTAAATTAATGTTGCTGTGAATAAGGAGTTCAACATCAAGCAGCACTGTGAGACTAAGCAGCCAACCTTCAATCAATTTAATGGGCAAAGAAAGGAAGATGGATTTCGTAAACTTAACCTAGAAAAATAAAATTTGGCATTCAAACAATAAAGGATGGAATTGGAAAGAAACACATATATATGCCAACTATGTGGTGTCAGAAATGAAAGCAGAAAACTTGAAGCCTTTCATTGATGGGGATTTTGCGGATGTTTGATGTCAGTTATAGACATTCTGTGCCCCGAGAAAAAAGTATATTTTCAGACATCAATTTCTGTTCAAGAACAGTTATACAACAAATAGAAGAAACATCAGTGGATCTGAAAAATTGTTTAAAGAACTACTGAAAAAAAATGTCCACTTCTCAATAAGTGCTCAGCGAGAGTAGAGATATCAAAGACATCACTCAGCTTGCAGGTTTTGTACATGGAGTAAATTCGTATTTGAGGAGTTTGTACAACTGAGACCTATTAAGTTTACTACAACAGGAGCTGACATTCTGGAAGCATTGCTCAGGTATACTGAAAACATGGAGCTGTATGTATCAGTTCCATCAGGAAGAGCAGGCCAGGAATCAATATTTTTGCTTGTTTTGGATTTAAGTTCTGTTTTCTGCTCATTGCTTTGGTTATAGATCTCATCTACCTGTCAACTCTGTTCCTTATTCTTTACAGCACACATAACACCCAATGGAGTGCCAAACAATGGTAGGATGAAAGAAAGTTGACTCTGCTTCAAAGAGACCTGGAAGGCCTCAGCATTAAACAGTCTGAAAATTGTGGTAATTTTGTGGTAATGACCATTTAAGATGAGAAGGGAAGCTTTGCTTTGTATCCATTTACCCACGGGTGATTTCAGGCTGTTTGCCACTATTTGCCATGGACCAGAAAGTGTTCAGTGAGACCTAAGTGAGATGGAGCGTAAAGAACAGTCTACGTTTTTTTGGGCCATGACCCACCTAAACAGCTCTAAAATCCTGATGCTCCCCTGTGACATAAAATTTTTACTTTACTCAGAAAGTGAACTCTACTCATGTGAAGGAAGCCTAAAAGGCCACTAACTTGGTTTAAACAAGGTTCAAATTGCTCCCATTAAAAATCAAATTGCCCCCCCCCATGGGGCGTGGGCCCCACATTGGGAACCACTGGTCTACATCCAAACTTCATGCAGAGAGCTTACTCTACTGCAGGTCCACAGGAAACCTCCTGTTGAATCTGGGAAATATACCAGTTTGGTAGAAGCTTTTTATGGGAAAGGTACATCGGAACTATAGTTTCAGGTCCCCCCCCCCCCATCCTTATACCTTTCATTTTCATTCTAGCTGTATTCACCATAAGAAAACACATTTGGTTTTGTTTTTTCCAGTTTCTCATTCCAGACATGCACACTATTTTTTAAAGAACAGAGTAATATTTTTTTCAGGGATTAAAAGAAAATCCATCTATTAATGTTTGAATGTACAGTACCCGTTCTTTCTCTATAAGCAAGTTTGTAATGACTTCACGTTTCAACCAGATCAGGTTTTAGCCATTACATGCTGTTTTAAATAAACATTGTTGGAATCAGTTGTAGGCATTCAGAAAAGAGTAAAAATGTTTAGGCATCATAAGCGATTATTTGGTTGCAAGGAGGTGAATATGTAAGCAAATAATAAAAGCTAAGCTATTGCGGGGCTTCGCCCCCCCCAAGACATGGAATTTATTATTTGATCTATGAAAGTGGAGATTTCTCATCCATACATACGGTTTATGCAGTGGCTTTAGTTTATTTGGTATTGTTCTCACCATTTCAGAGATAAAATAAGTATTATAAATGATTGCTCTTTTCTGTATAATAAGCAATACAAGGCTTTATAGAGGTTGCTGTTTTCCTACCACATGCCGTATGGATTTAATTGTAGAAGTTTGGAGACGGTCTTTCCTGGCGGTGCCCTTGATAGATGATCTTCTCCTAAATGCGACCAGCTTTTAGAAAATGAGATATTTTCACTTATACTTGGGACAGTTTTTTTTTTCTCTCTTCTTTTTTCTCTCAACACCCTCCCTCTTTTAGTGCCTTTTTCTGCAATTGCTTGATATTTTGAAAGTAAATAACAAGTCTTAATACTTTTATTACTGGACCTGCCATTCACTGAGCAGTGACAACAGGTTTCCCATTATTTCATGGGTGGAAACCTTTCTTTAAACAGTAGAAAACTTATTAGATTTTATTCGCATACTATTGCTTTGTAAATATTATCATTTCAAGGTGAAGGTTTCATAAAATCCTTCTGAACAATTCCTCAATATCACAGTGTACATGCGCCCATGCTTCCATTATATCTGAAATTCAAATATATCAATGAATTTGGATCCGTTAAAGTGACTAGATGGGTTGTTAAACAAGTATTTACAAGAACACGGGCCTCCTCGCTCCCTTCCTCTCTCCTCTCACTCTCCCTCTCTCTCTCTCTCAGAGGTGACCTGTGGAGATTCCTGGGGGTATGAGTTGGGGCAAAACATGCATTATGAAAGCGCCATCAAATAAAGTATCCAGGATCTCCAGAAACAGAGTTGGGTATAAATAAGGTGACCAGATTTTCAGATTGGTAAAGAGGGACACCTTTGACCGGGAAGGGGGGGGGGAGCTTGGTTAAAAAATTTATACGGAGCAACAAAAATTTTCATACACCGCAAAAATAGTATTGTAATATTTTTTATTTCGACATAACTACAATTTACAAATATAAATTGTAACTGTTGCCAGACATCAAAATTTTGATCGCGTGACCATGAGGATGCTGCAACGGTCGCTAAGTGTGAAAATGGTCACTAAGTGTGAAAAATGGTCATCAGTCACTTTTTTCAATGCCATTGTAACTTTGGTCACTATACCACCTTTCTTGCCACAGTTCTTAAGTGAATAACTGCAGCTGATAAGTTAGTAACATAAGTGGTTTCCTCATTTGACTTTGTAGGTCCTTTTTTCACCCTCCCCAGGCACCAGAGGCCTCCTCTGATTTTCCTTCCTTCCTTCCATCCACCCCCCCCTCTGATTTTTCCTTCCTTCCTTCCTCCTGATTTTTCCTTCCTTTCTTCTCTCCTCCTGATTTCACCTTCCTTCCTTCCTCCTGATTTTTCCTTCCTCTCTCCTGATTTCACCTCCCTCCCTCCCTTCCCTCCCCAAACGGGTCTGATGCTGCTGTGTTTTATGCCCATTTCCTCCAGCCTTTGCTCTGAAGCAGGTGGGGAGGCAAAGAGCTGGTCGATATCACAGAAGGGATTCTCTGTCTGCTGCCTCCTCGCAGCCTTTTAGCAACTGTTGTCCCACCTTGCTTCCTTCTCCCCTTAAGAGTCCCGATTGGCGGCATACAAATTTTAATAAACCTTAAACCTTAAAATCAGGCTAGGGAAGAAAGCCTGGAAAGGTGGGGGGGGAGAAGAGACCCAGACAGATCCCTCTCTGAAGAAGCCTCCCACCCAGATTTTGACTGATTTCCTCTCCAATCCTCTGACAAACAGACCCCACCCCACCACCCTTTTCGGACTCTGGACTGCCGGGCCTTTATTTTCCCCATTTACTGGGGGAAATTGGATTTTTATTGGGTCTTTCCCCCCCGCCACCCCACGCTAAAAGAAAGCCAGCCAGGCTTCTCCTCCAAGCCCCCTAACCTTTCTCTTACCCCCCACTCAATCCCCCTTCAGGAAAGAGGAGTGTGCTCTCTCTCTCTCTCTGGTGTGTGTGGCTAAAATCAGCTCGCGCTACAGCTGACAGGGAAACTCCTCCCGTGCCCTAAGACATGGCTCTGCGTGCCACCTTAGCACGCTTGCCATAGGTTCGCCATCACGGGGCTAGATGTTTAAAACAATACTGTAAAAGAAGGCAAAGGAAAACTACTTCTGCATTGTTCTCAAGAAAGTTGTGTAGAGCCGAGGTGGCGCATTGGTTAAATGCAGCACTGCAGGCTACTTCAGCTGACTGCAGTTCTGCAGTTCGGCTGTTCAAATCTCACCGGCTCAAGGTTGACTCAGCCTTCCATCCTTCCGAGGTGGGTGAAATGAGCACCCGGATTGTTGATGGGGGCGATATGCTGACTCTGTAAGCCGCTTAGAGAGGGCTGAAAGCCCTATGAAGCGGTATATAAGTCTAACTGCTATTGCTATGTTTTCATAAAGGCTCCCAAATTAAAGTTTGACACACAAATGACTTTACATTCTAAAATCCCATTTTTCTCGTTCACAGCTAAAAGCCAGTGTAGCATACAACCATGTTGAAAAAATAAAATCTAAAACTTTAAGTGTGAATAATGTGAAGCACAAATTCAAGTAGATGGTTCTAGATACATCTACTTTTTTAACCACAATAGCAGATTCAGAGAATGATTATTTGCTTCGTTACCCATCAAAGCAAGCAACCATTTACAGTGCTGCCATTAAAGGACTTGCTGGAAAAAAACCCAGATCCCCATTGTGCTTCATTTGAAAGACTACGCTGCAAGTGCTTAAAGGGGCATCAAGAAATACCAAGAATTTAAGTGAGGCCACCTATACAGTAGAACCATTAACAGAATTGTAAATGCTCCATTTGTTAACTTAATGTGCACTAAGACTGCAGTAACACATCTTGGCTCGTTACTCATTGTTGCTTTGCAAATGCCAATTAGATTTGCTCACTTTTTAGGGTTAATTGAATTACTTGGATGGTGTATGTTAAAAAAAACCCCTTGACTGCAGCCATTGTTCATTGGGAAATGAAGGAAACAAGATCATCATGGAGAAACTGGTAGGATTTACATCAGAGCATTTGTGACATTAGCTGCACCTGAAAGTGTTTCAAGGAGACTTAAGATAACACTATGGCGATTATTTTATTCTTCACTGTATAATCCATTGCATGATGCTGAACGGCTTTGTGAAATATATAGTCAAAGCAATAATTAGCCATTTTATTTGGGCAGCAAGAAAGAGGTGAGATAGTGAAAAGTGAGCTGAATAAAGACAGATATTCAAATCTACTTAACTAAACAAGTTTCTTTTATTGTTTTATTATATATTGTTGTCTATTTGATTACTTTAAATAATCCAGAGACACTAAATTAGGCTGCTCTACAAGATCAATGAAAGAATGCATGAATTTAAATCATAAACAAGCAATCAGTTTGATAACTTTTGGATTTATGTCACATATATACTGAAACATCCAAAATAAGAACAAAGGGTTAAAAAATGGTAGCAAGTACATCCAGAAACAAAGTATTGGTGAAAATTATGCATTACAGAACTTTACCACTTACCCCACCAGCAATTTTTGAAGGTATAATTCTTGTTTTTTAAAAAAAAACTATATACACTTGATGAATTCTGATGCAGGAACAGCAATGAAAGTCAAGGGAAGTGATGTAAACATATTTTTCCATGCTAAACTCAATTGAGAAGAATTAAGTCATATTCTGATATTTCACAGAAATATATAATAGTAGTTAATCAATATCTGTAGTATGTATTACATACCATTTTTACTAAGTGGTTTAGCCCCACCTCTTTGTGACCACTCCCCTCTCCCGGAGGACTGTGACATCATCATCACCCACCCTTCCTGTCCCACAATCCCTTTTACCAGAAATAGTGAGATGTCGTTTCCCTCAGACCTTTATGGTCCACAATCTTTTTCGCTGGAAGTAGTGTAACACCATCCCAGTTCACCCTGCTTTGCCTGTAATCCTTTCCTTTGTGGTACCACGACATCACCACAAACTCTCCCACCCTTGGAACCACATGGCCTTTCACCCGGAAGTTTTGTAACAGCAGGCATTCTGCTCCACCCTGTCCCACAGTACCTTTCATCCAGAAGGATTGTGGTGTATTAATTATTCACCAGAGAGTGTTCTCATTGGGCCATATTTGTAGAAGTGACAATTGGCACCTTAGTTTTTGGGGAGAAAAATAAAAAAATCTGCCGACCGGTATCCATTGATATTTATCTGACTAATGTCCTTAGCAAACAGTCTGGTCAACTTCAGCACGTTAGCCTGATTCAGCATAAGCAGCTGATTGGTGGTTGGATCAGCCTCCCGGAATACCGCCAATCAGCTGTTCCCAGAGGTGAACTTTAGCAACAGGTTCACTGGTGTGAGCACAGACCTCATCAGGGCTGATATGTAGTTTAAAAAACAGAGCTGATCATTGCAGGACGCGCCAGCGGGTACTGCAGGCGAAGCAGTTAGACCAGGTGGCAACTGCTCTGGGTTGCCACTCTGGCTTCTGCGCCTTGCGTTTTCAGCCTCCAAACACTTCATTTCAGAGGCTCCATTCAAGGCTGTGGGGATTGCCAAAGCACATTGCCATCCAAAAATGGGGCATACAGAGTCCAAAAACGGGGCATTCTGAGGCCTAAAATGTGATGTGCAGAGGCTGAAAATGCAATGGCAGAGATCGGTGGCAATGTGCTCTGGCAGTCCCCGCAGCCTTGAACGGGTCTCAAACAGCACATTCAGAGGCTGAAAACATGAGGCACAAAGGCCAAAAACGCAAGCCTCAGAGAGGGCGATGGTCTGTAACAATCCCTGCAGCCTGGAACAGGTCTAAAATGCAATGCACAGAGGCTGAAGAGTGGAGAGCGGTGGGGGGAGCTACATTCAGTATATAAGATGCACCCAAATTGTCACCCTCTTTTAGGGGAGGAAATGCATCTTATACTCCAAAAAATACGGTATGTCTTTTTTATTTATCTAGAACCATTTGTAAAAAGTCTAAAAAGGGAATGAGGACTGACAGCCTACAGTCATACTGTTGTGGTCTGCCAGCAGCCGGTGGATGTGGCCGCAGAGTCAGACAGGGGCCATGGGCCAGTTGTGGAGTCTGGGGAAGGCTCAGACAAGGGCTCTGGAGGCAAAGAGGGGGCCAGGACCATCTGGGGGTTCTGTGCTGCCTCCAGAGCCTCCAGAGTTGGACATCAGCAAGGAAGAAGAACAGGGGGAACCTGTTCCCAGTGCATACATGTGCAGAGCTGCCAGAAGACAAGAATAGTTAAGACAAAAGGGGCAACTCAGAAGTAAGTCTTGAAGATGACACATAAAAGAGGAGCAAAGGCATATGAGCCTTTGCAGGAAGCAATTTCGTTCGTACTGGTCAGTTTAAATTCTGAAGCTCCGTTTTGACTCTGTGCTCAGTGTGACCTTGCAAAGCTAATTGGCAATTAGGCCTTTGGCAGCGTTCCAGGGGAGATAAAGGTGGGTGCTTATCAACCTTATCCTAGGAGATTTTGTAGTTTGAAACAAGAAAGAGGGGAAAAAAGAAGAAAACTCATTTGAATATATTTGGAAAAGTATAAAAATGCATAGAGGACAACTGATAGACATTTAATGGATTCTCTAAGGTGACTTGTTTGTCAATCAGGGAAAAAAGAGACATTGATTATGAACATTAAATGAACATTGAATGCAGAAATAAATATATAAATATGCTGAACTGGATTGCTGATATATTTAAAAATTGAAAGACCAATTCCTAATCACACAACTAAAAAGGTACAATGTGATGTTTAGATGTCTTATTCCAGAGGCAATTATGATTACCTCGCAGGAGAAGAAATTCAAAATTGCTTTGCTAGACAAAGCACATCATGTTCTTTGATGTTCTTTGAACATCATTTGACAACTGAGAAAGAATAAGAGAATAGGGAGGAGGCAGAAAGTAGGAACCAAGAAGAAGAATTAGAAAACAAGGAGGTGGAATGAGAAAAAAAGAACGAAGCAGGAAAGAGAATGAACAGAATGAGAGGGTACAGGAACAAAAATACAGAGAGACAAGGACTACGAGAAAACTGAGAACTGTATATAAATAACGAAATGGAAGAAGAAATTAAGATGCTTTCAATAAACATAAATGGATTAAACTCACCAGTGAAAACTACAAAGACTGAATATGGACCGTGTGCCTTCAAGAAGTACACATCAAGAAACAATATGGTAAATTACTCAAAAATTCAAATGGGGAAATTTATGCAACACTAGAACAACAACAACAAAAAGAGGAATTCTTCTTCACCTACATCAAAGCATGTGATCACCTTTTCTGTTCAGGACTCAAGCCATGTGGTCCTGTCCAACAATAAACCATCTTTCCCAGCAGCCTCCATGTCACCAGTGTCTTCTTCCCCAATTGGAGCTGAACCCAGAAGGACATTTCTTTCAACACTCCAAAGCCCCCAAAAGCTTTATTTTTAAAAAGAGCAAGAAATACAATACACAACACATCCGCACGATTTATGCTAACAGAACAAGAAATTTCCAAAGCCACAACTTAAGGGAAGAGCTTTATCGGTTTGGAGAATTTCAGAGCACTTTGCCTACGGCGGGTGAATTTACAGACAACATCGCCGTCTGGTGGTGAAAGAAGGAACAGCAGCCCCTACATTTTTTATCTTTCAAGAAGAGCAGGGAAGCGTTTCACACGGCGAAAGCGGATACGGCAGGCGCTGTTGCGTCGAAATCTTTTTAATGGTACGTTACCTTTTGGAAATGCCCCTTGGGCCCCCTCTTTCTCGCTCATATTTTTTATTACCGCACAGGGATTTCTTTACATAAATTAGCATCATGGATTCCGGTTGTCGCTTTAAGGCACCTTCATCGCTACCATTTCTAAGTAGCAGCAGGGCGGTCTAGTGGGCAAAATAATCATTTTTTATTCGGAAGGTCGAGGGTTCCATCCTACGTAGGCAATCATGTTTTTGCTCCAAAGCACCCACGTTTCTGACCGCAGGGTCAGGATTTTTCCTCCTTTCCTCTGGGTGCAAAAAGCTTGATTTTTAAGCAAGAAATACCAGGATGAAATCCCTTCCCCCTCTCCCCCAGTCGTGTCCCCTCGTGGGTTTTCCAATTTGGTGTCCAAAAAACATCCACCTCCAAAGTCCTCAAAAGCTTGATTTTTAAAAAGCAGAAAGTCCACTTTTCTTCTTCTTGAGAGGAAGAACAAAAAAAGACAACAACCCCACACTCCAGGTTCATGGTACACAACCCTGACCTGGGTTACCCTTGCGTCTCTCTCGCCTTCGAAAGAGAGGCCGCTGCAGGGGCGTGGGAGAGGGGGAAAAACTCAAACCCAAACCCCTCTCCCATCTGCGCCCTGAGGTAATTCTAGCAGAGGCTTAGAGGTGGTGTTGGAAGGGGCGCTAAGGAATAGCCTATTTTCGGGTAGTAAGGATAGCACCTGTGGTAATTTTATTTCTTAAAAGTTAATTTTCTTAATTTTATTTCTTAAAAGTTAATTTTCTTAAAGGTAATTTTATTTCTTAAAAGTTAGTTTTTAGGAGTAAAAATACTCTTAGGAGTAAACTACGCTTAGGAGCAAAACGCCAGAAATGGCTGAGGCAATATCTCTGCATCTTATTTAAAGGACTCCAAATTACCACAGCTCACCTATGGCGAGTTACCTCACTCAGTCCCAGGAAAAGTGTTTTTCCCTCAGGGAAACGAGGCAAACTTCTGGGTGCTGAATTGTTTTTTAGCCAAGTATTTAGGGAGTAAAATAAAATATTGGCGGAGCCTCAGGTTATTTACTAAAATTGCTTCAGGTCCAGGAACTGACCTAAGTTTCTTGCTGGAAGGTAAACTCCCAGGGCCTGAGGCAACAGTTAAGTTCCTGTTCTTGGAGAGAGAAACTCCAGGGGCTGGAGGCCATAACTTTGGGAACAGTAGAAAAACGCGGTCTGAGGTATTCTCAAGGGCACAACATTCCAATTCATTGTATCTTGCTTGTTTCACTGGTAGGATAAAGCACATAAAAGCTCTTTTGTCAAATTCTTGAATTAGTTTTCTAGTCTTTGAGCATCAGGTGGACATTTGGTGATGTTGATTTTTATTTATTTCAGAGACACTCAGTAAAATCAGTCAAAACTGAAGACATCAAAGGTAAGTCATTGGTTTTATTAATTATCCAGCGTTACATTTAGCCAAGAAGCCTGATAGATACTATTGGCAACATGAGGTTTATTATGGCAAAAACCATATATGTATAAAAACATGCACGAATTGGATAAATGTATCTAAAACATACATTTTTTTTGCAATCTTTTTATTTTTAAACAAAAAACAATATAAAAAGGATGATCTCATCCATTACATACAGCATGTCGTTTGGTTACAAGTGTTTTTGCATCCATATTCTCAATTACATTTAGAATCACAGATTTTTCATCTAACTAAATGCCTCACTTTCATTGTACAACATATATTCAATTACAATTAATATTTTTTTTCAATAAACCTAATTCCCTTACATTCTTGATTGTCTGTTTAATATAATATACCTTTATATAATCACAGATCCCGATATGAAAGAGATTTACCAACCCTTTATATTTGTATATCACTCTTTTCAATTACGTATAATCCCACCAATCACTATCGAGTATGTTTATGTTCATTATCGTCCTTGTACATCAAACCTTCAAACAAAGATGTAATTCCTTTGTTTTTCAATAAGGTATTCTAAGTAGTCACTGCATATTTTTAATTACTTCCTTATTAAAATTATTCATCAACAACCAGATATCTTTATAATATATTCTTAGGGTTATACATATATCACCAATCCTCTATCAAGTATACATAAATTCATTGTTATCCTTATCCATTTTAAAACAAAAACAAAAAGTTCTAAAGTATTCAATTCCTATGTGTATCATTGTTAATTATTTCACAGCATAATTTATTATCACTTAGCTCCTTCAATTAAAACATAAGTAAAACATTTTTCATTTCCAGGTTTTTCCCCCCGAGCCACTGATAAACAAATCCCATATCTTATAAAATGGCTCGTCTTCTTGATCTCCAATTTCAAATATCAATTTACTCATTTCAGCACACTCCATTATTTTTTGAATAACTCCTTATTTTGGTTTGTTTCATTTTTCTAGTTTTTTGCAAATACAATTCTAGCTGCTGGTAGAACCTTTACAATAAAATATTTAAGTCTTTGTTATAGATTTCTGGTATAATTCCCAATAAAAAGACCGTCTGGTTTAAAATCTATGTGTTTGTGTATCATTTTCCTCAAACCACAGGGTTTAGGGGGTTTGAGGTTTAGGGGGTTTAGGGTTTAGGGGGGTTAGGGTTTAGGGGGTGTAGGGTGCGAGGGTGTAGAGTGCGTAGGGTGTAGGTGCGTGTTAGCGTGGGTGTTAGCGTGCGTGTTAGGGTTAGGATGCGTGTTAGGGTTAGGGTGCGTGTTAGGGTTAGTGTTAGTGTTAGTGTTAGGGTGCGTGTTAGTGTTAGGGTGCGTGTTAGTGTTAGTGTTAGTGTTAGGGTGCGTGTTAGTGTTAGTGTTAGTGTTAGTGTTAGTGTTAGTGTTAGGGTGCGTGTTAGTGTTAGGGTGCGTGTTAGTGTTAGTGTTAGTGTGAGGGTTTAGGGTTTAGGGTTTAGGGTTTAGGGTTTAGGGTTTAGGGTTAGGGTGGGTTGGTTTGGGTTAGGGTTTGGGTTATGGTTAGGGTTATGGTTATGGTTAGGGTTATGGTTATGGTTAGGGTTAGGTTAAGATTAGGGTTAGGGTTTGGTTAGGGTTAGGTTAAGGATAAGGGTTAGGGTTAAGGGTTAGGGTTAAGGGTTAGGGTTAAGGGTTAGGGTTAGGTTAGGGTTAAGGGTTAGGGTTAAGGTCAGGGTTAAGGGTCAGGTCAGGGTCAGGTCAGGGAGGGTCGGGTGAGGGTCGGTGAGGTCGTGGGGTCGGTCGGGTCGGGTCGGGGTCGGGTCGGGTCGTGTCGGTTAGGGTCGGTTAGGGTCAGGTCAGGGTTAGGGTCAGGGTTAGGGTCAGGTTAGGGTCAGGGTTGGTCAGGGTTAGGTCGGGTCGGGTCGGGGTCGGTCGGGTCGGGGTCGGGGTCGGTCGGGGTCGGGGTCGGGTCGGGGTCGGGGTCAGGGGTCGGGGTCGTGGTCGGGGTCGGGGTCGGGTCGG